>NC_034602.1:39884296-39900088 GCF_900095145.1 Mus pahari | reverse complement strand
AGAAAAAGAAAAAGAAAAAGAAAAAGAAAAAGAAAAAGAAGCCACTGCTGCCAAAGAGAAGCTCCATCAACAGTAGATACTCCTGTATGGAAATTGAAACCATAATAAATGCTAAGTATAGGAAAAAAACTGTTATGTACATGCTAGAAAAGCAAAATTTGTCTTCAAGCCACTTTATTTTGTGTTTTCATTGCTTTCTTTAAACAAACATGCTTCAGCTGTACTTAGAAAGGGATTCTTCAGCTGAGATAATTTAATCTAGAAGTCACACAAAGTGTCTCAGTTCTCACATCTTGATAAAAGTTTTACTAGATCTTGCTATTGGGGCATCTTGCTTGGATTTTACTAAGCTTTAAAGTGGAAAATTCTTAAATTACTTAAAATGTTTAATTCCTGCATCCCTTTTAATCTACGCAGAATTCCTTGCTGTGAGTGAAGTTGTTGTGTGGCTTTGTTTGACAATGATTTATTCTCCACAGCACTTAGAGGACTTTTTAACATCAGGGTACCATAGTGTAAAAGGGGATGGAGCTTGACAAACTCTCCAGGGGCTGCTCACTGAAGCATGCACCTTGAAAGGGAGTCAAGGAAAACTGTCCAGACCAGAGGAGCCTCCAGTCCATGGGTCATTCAGTGTATTGTCTTTGTTGCTTGTGATAACAATTTATTGGATGTCATCTCACTTAACAAAACCTACTTCTGGGTAGTATGAAGATATTTGTGTCCTGAGATAAAGTAGAATTTAATTTTCTTTTTGATAATTTCAAGATACTGATAGCAAATTAAGCTTACTTTATGGGACAGAATTTTAGAAACTATCTTAAACATTCATCTTTATTGTGAGGAATTGTTTTTCTTAATTATTCATGTGTATGATAAATGTTTAAACAGATATTATAAATGATTTTTATATATTTTCTAATATAAACATCATGAAATAGCACATTAACTTTTTAAAGATGCAAAATTTTTCAGCAGCTCGTGAGAGGGCCCAGAGGTGGAGAGAGCCTCTAGCACCTGAGAGGACATGGCTTTGGTTCCCAGCACTCAAGTTGGGGGTGCTTACCACAGCAGTGATTTCAGTTCCAAGGGGTCCTATGTTCTTTTCTGTACTCAGTGGTCTACCCTCAAGTATACAAGGTTATACACACATAGTCTGAAAACTACACTTAAATCATGCAAAAGCAGTCTGAGTTCTTTTGATTTGTTTCATTAGATGCCTCAAAGCACACCAGAAGTGAGAGCAACTATTTCACTTGCCTGCTTACATCTCTTGAGAAGAGATGAGTTCACTATATAGTCATAAAATAGGCAAGCCCCTTTTTAAATTATCCCAAGTCCCAAATTTTACATTATGTTTCAAAAATCAGACAAAATACATAAAATTCATATTCTGTTAAAACTTAATCCTTTTCCAATAGGGAAGAAGATTGTAATCCACGGTTGAATGCCATTTTTTTTTCTGAATACCAAATAAACTACTTGTGTGGTTGGCATATATCTTATACAGGATACTTTTTCATAACAAATGCTACTTAGTTCTGGAAGGATGTGACTGGAATATTGTGATAGTTTACTAGACCCTGAAAGTTGCTATTATAACAGAGGCAGCTGACTTTGATTGATAGACACATTCATGATTTTATTAAGGAAAGGTTTTGCAGGAGAGACAGAAATATCACCCAGCCCTCTCTCTTCCCGTCTTCACTCTCATTTTCTCAGGCTGCGCTAGTTCTGATTCTTGATTTCTCTCTTCCTCCCCTGAGTCTATTTCATTTTGAACAAAATCATCTCAATGATTTTAATTTTATTTTAATTAACCTGATAGATTTAAAGGATGAAAATATATATATATATATATATATATATATATATATATATATATATATATCCTTTTGGTAATTATTTGCTCACTTTAAAATTCTCCATTCTGTGAGATTTTGATATCTTACATGCCTTAGAACTTCAAGTATATGACATATTAAATTTTGTAACTGTGGATTGAGAGTGGGAAAAGATATCAGTGTAACAAACTGCTGAGAGCACTTTGTAGATAATTGCTAATAATGGAGACTAAACTCATGTTGCATATTTTTAGAAATTATTCAAATCATACTGAGTAAATTGTTTTATGAAATAAAAACAATTCTCTTTTGTTAGCACATATAAGTGGTGTTTAGGATAAACACATCCAAATCTATGAGCTTACTGGTAATTTATGAATCCTGGCTATTTAATAATAGCATGTTTTCTACTGATAACATCAAGTCTTTGAGACTTTAACCTCAATACTTTTTTACTATGCTATTGAGTCCACAAAACTAATAATGCACTGTGTTGTATACTCTCAAAGTTATTACATTTTTTTTCTATCAGATTGAGATTTAAGCAGATTTAAAGTAACAGAGTTTTTACTAAGGTTTCCTTTATCTAGAGTCAGTTCTTAGAATTAGGTAGATAAAGGAGCATATTCACCAAATATCTGTGGAAGTTGCAAAATGATTAAACTCTGTTTTCAAGAGATAGAAAAATTCAGGAGGCAGAGGGCACATACCCTTCAAGTCAGACTTATATTGGGGTCTAGTCAGCATTCATGAGGACACAATGAAATGACTAGATTCTTCTGAATTTATCTGGTGAAACTGTCACCAAACATAGATATATGAATTTAAAATGGAATTACGGTACTACCTTGAAGACAGATGGTAAAGGAAGAGTTTGGTACAGGATACTCTGAGAATTCATGCAAGAAAGTCGTTACTCTAGTTTAAAAGGCAAGCAGATTAGTGATGTGGAGAGATCCACTGAAATCTGGCCATGAATATTAAAGTTATCCACAAGGTCAATGAAAAGTGATCTCAATAATGAAGAAGGTGGAGTCAACGAAGATTCACATAGTTATGATATTCAGGCTTATGGTCAGTTCTTTATGGTTCATTTCTGAATGCTCAGATAAACTAGGGAAGCAAATAGATTCTTGCTTTTCCAGATGAAGAAGTCAAGGTTCACAAAAGATACAAACATTTCCAAAAGTTTTATCTAATAGCAAAGAGGTTAGACGGCAGGTTGAAGAACTGCTCTTAAAGTCTTTGCTTCAAAACTTTCACAAAAGATTCTGATGTCAGGAAACAATGCGACATTTCCCCCATATGATAGGGCCACAGAGCCATTGATTTACCTAGGAAACACCAATTTAATGTGACTTCTGAGCCAGGAACATTAATTTTTCTTGGGATGCATCAAGGAAGAAACAAGAGAATTCTCTTTTCTTGTGGCGCATATATCTATTGTGGATATTTATTTTTATTTTTAGTGTCTTTTAAGCATGTTTTTTTCATACATATTTAATGCCAAGAGGAGAAACAAAAAGAATTAGGCCCTTGGAACTATAGTTACAGACAATTATGAGTTACCCCCTGGATGCTAGGAACCCAGGACCTTTGGCAGAGCTACCAGTACTCTTAAAATCCTCTTAACAACCTCATAAGCCACACTGTTTGTTGTTGTTTCTTTTTCCATTTATTTACTTTTCATCTTGATCACAACTTCCCTTTCTCCACTTTTCTCCAAGTCTCACCCTCTCATCTCCTGTTCCTCCCATTCAGGGAGGCTTCCAGTGGATATCAACCACCTTAGCATATCAAATCGTAGTAAGACAGGATGTATCTTCCCCAATCAAGGGTAGACAAGATAGCCCAGTTAGGGTAAAGAGATCCAAAGTCAGACATCAGAGTCAAAAGCAGCCCGTATTCCTGCTGTTAGGTGACCCATATGAAGACCAAGTTGCTTATCTGTTAAGTATGTGAAGGGGACCTAGGTTCATCGCATGCATGCTTTCTGGTTGGAAAGTCAGTCTTTGTGAGCACCTATGGGACCAGGTTATTTGATTCTCTAGATTTTCGTGTGATATCCTTTACCTTTATAGTTCTTTTGATCCTTCCTCCCCTTCTTCCACAAGATTCCCTGAGTGCCAACTAATATTTGGCTGTGGATCTCTGCATCTGTTTCCATCCATTGCTGGGTAAAGCCTCTTAGGTGACATTCATGCTAGGTTACAGTCTGAAAATTATTACAGAATATCATAAATAGTGTCAAGGTGTGGAATCTCTCTTATAACATGGGTCTCAAGTTGGGTCAGTCATTGGTTGGCCATTCTCTCAATTTCTGCTTCACCTTTATCCCTGAACATCTTGCAAGCATGAAAAATTGTGGTTTGAAGGTTTTGTGAATGGGTTGGTGTCCCCATCACTCTGTTGGAATGATTACAGGAAATGGCCGGCTCAGGTTCCATATCTCCTATTGCTAGTAGTCTTAGCTAAGGTCACCCTCGGAGATTCCTGGGGGTTTCCATTGTCCTAGGTTTCTTGTTCATCCTAGACAAGCATACGTAATTCCACTTCTTTTCCCCCAGTTCTCCTTCCCTCAGCCCTCCTCAGATTTGATACCTTCTGTTCCCTCCTTATGCTCTCTCTCACTCTGGTCCATCCTTCCACTCACACCTGATAACTTTTATTTCCCCTTCTCAGTTATATTCAAGAATCCTCCCTTGGGCACTCCTTCTCACTTAGCTTCTTTAGCTCTATGGATTATAACATAGTTATCCTGCACTTTTTGGTCAATATTCACTTATAAGTGAGCATATATCATATTTGTCATTCTCAGTCTGAGTCACGCAACTTAGAATGATCTTTTTTAGTTCCATTCATTTGCCTACAAATGTCATGATGTATGTTTTTCACTGCTGAGTAATATTTGTGTAAATATACCACATTTTCTTTACCCATTCTTCAGTTGAAGAACATCTCCATTGTTTTCAATTTCTAACTATTATGAATAAGACTTCCATGAACATAGTTGAACAAGTATCCTTATGGTTTGATAGAGCATCTTTTGAGTCCAGGAGCATTTTAGCTGTATCTTGAGGTAGAACTCTTACCAATTTTCTGATAGTCCACCAGATTAATTCTCAAAGAGGTTGTAGAAACTTGCACATACACAAGCAAAGGGTAAGTGTTCACCTTGTACTATGTCTTTGCCTGCACATTCTGTCGCTTGAGTTTTTGATGTAAGACATTCTGACTGGTGTAAGATGGAATCTCAGAGTTGTTTTGATTTATATCTCCCAGATGACAGAGTATGTTCTACATTTCTTTAAGTGCTCCTTAGCTATTAGAGATTCCTTGACAATAATTCTTGGTTTAGATCTGTACCCCATTTTTAATTAGGTTATTTGGTTTGTTGATGTCTAATTTCTTACATTCTTAATATATTTGGGATATCTGCCCTCTGATGGTTGTTCAGTTGCTAAAGATCTATTCTGATTCTGTAGGGTGCCATTTTGTGGCTTTTTGTGACTGTCCCCGTTGCTGTACAGAAGCTTCATGAGGTTCAGGAAATTTGTACACTGTGCTAATAATTCAAGACTATTGTCTACTTTCTTTTCATGTGGTCTTTGTTCCATTTGGACTTGAGTTTTTGTTCAGGGTGAAAGATATGGATCTTCTTGCATTCTTTTACATACAGACATCTAGTCAGAACAACATTTGTTGAAGATGCTTTCTTTTTTCCATTTTTAACTTTTGGCTTCTTTGTCAAAAATTACGTGTCTGTAGGTATGGGAGTTTACTTCTGGGTCTTCAATTTGATTCCATTAATGATTGTGCTTATTTTTATGTCAGCACATGAAGTTTTTATTACTACTGCTCTATACTATAAATTGAAGTAAAGGATGTTGTTAACCCTAGAAGTTTTTAATTGTGCATTTTTGTTGTACCATCCTGTTTTTTGGTTTGCCATATAAAGGTGAATACATTTCCTTCGAGTCTACAAAGAATCATGTTGGAATTTTGATGGCAATTGCATTGTTTCTGTAGATTGCATATGGTAAAATGATAATTTTTTACTATGTTAATCCTTCAGATCCATGAGCATGGGAGGGAGCTCTTTTTGTCTTCTGGTATCTTCTTCAATTTCTTCAAATAATTGAAGATACAAGAATTACATATCATTAGCATTCTTATTTAGAGTTACAGCAAGATACTTTATATTATTTGTGGCTATTGGAAGTTTGTTATACTCCCTAATTTCTTTCTCATTGCATTATCATTTATATATAGGAATTCTACCGATGTTTTAGTTTTTGTTGTGTTTTTTTGTCTCTCTCTTTTTTTTTTTTGAGTTAATTTTGTATCTAACTACTTTGGTGAAAATATTTATCAGATATAGAATTTCTGTGGTAGAAATTTTGGGGTCACTTATATATGCTATCATATAATCTGCAAATAGCTATGTTTTTTACTTTTCCTTTCCAATTTATGTTCCCTTCACATGCTTAAATTGTCATATTGACCTAGCTAAATCTTCAAGTACTATGTTGAATAGATATGGAGAGAATGGACAGCCTTGTCTTGGCCCTATTTTTAGTGGAATTGTCTTAAGTTTTTCTCCATTTAATTTGATGTTGGCTATTGGCTTACTGTATCCTGCCTTTATTGTGTTTACCTGTGTACCTCATACCCCTGATCTCTCCAACACTTTTATCATGAAGGGGATAGAATTTTGTCAAAGGCTTTTTCAGCACCTAATGAGATGATCATGTGATTTTTTTCGTTCAGTTTGTTTATATGTGGATTTCATTGACTGACTTTTGTATTTTGAACCACCCCTGCATCACTGGGATCAAGCCTACTTGATCATGGTGGGTGTTGTTTTTAAGTGTTTGGGGTTAAGTTTGTAAGTATTTTATTGAGCATTTTTGTCTCACTGTCAATAAAGGAATTGAGTCTGAAATTATTTTTTGTTGAGTCTTTTTATGATTTATGTATCACAATGACTGAGGCCTCATAGAATGAGTTTGGCAATGTTCCTTCTGTTTCAATCTTGTGAAAGTTTGAGGAGTATTAGTATTAGCTCTTCATTGAAAAATCTTACAGAATTCTGTGCTAAAATCATCTGGCCCTGCCCTTTATTTGATTGGTAAAAGATTGTATCTATTTCTTTAGTGGTTATAGGACTATTTAAATAGTTTACCTGATCTTAATTTAACTTTGGTAAGTGGTATCTTGGGTATGTTTGCTTCTTTTGTTCTAGAGCTTTCAGGTATGCTATTAAGTTACTAGTATGAGATCTTGGCAATTTCTTTATGAAGGCACATAGTGGTATGAACTTTCTACTTAGCACTGATTTCATTATGTAGCATAAGTTTCGATATACTGTGCCTTCATTTTTGTTGAAGTATAGAAATCTATAATTTCTTTCTTCTTTCTTTCTTTCTTTCTTTCTTGCATGCTTGCTTGCTTGCTTGCTTGCTTGATTCTTTCTTTTCTTCCTTCCTTCCTTCCTTCCTTCCTTCCTTCCTTCCTTCCTTCCTTCCTTCCTTCCTTTCTTTCTTCCTTCCTTCCTTCATTTCTCTCTCTTTCTCTCTCTCTCTTTCTTCCTTTCCTGTGTTCTTCAGTTTTCATGAGTTTATAGGCTTTCTGTTATTACTTTTGTTGTTGAAGTCCAGATATAATCCATGGTGTTTTATAAGATGCAGGGGTTTATTTAAATTTTCTTGTATCTGCCTAGATTTCCTTTGTGTCTGACTATAAGCTCAAGTTTGGAGAAAGTTCTGTGAAGTGATAAGAAGGTATATTGTTTTGCTTTTGTGTGAAATGTTCTAACATGGAATTATTTATGTCCTGTATTTTCTTGGTTATAACTAATACCCTTAGATTGGAGTTTTCCTTCTGTAGAAGTATCTTCTGTCAGACTGATTTGTGGATAGATATTGTTTAAATTTCCCTTTGTTGTTGGATATCTTGTTTTTCCCATCTGTGGTGATAGAAAGTTTTGCTGGGTGTGGTAGTCTGGACTACTGACTAGTCTGTTAGAGATCACAAGACATCTGCCTAGGCCATTCTGGATTTCATAGTTTCTTTTGAGAAGTCAACTGAAATTCTAATATGTTTGCCTTTAAATGTTATGTGGTCTTTTTCTCTTGCAGCTTTTAGTATTCTTTCTTTGTTCTGTATATTTATTGTTTTGATTATTATGAGAAAAGAGGCTGTTTTGAATACATGTATATTTTGAACAACACTCTATGTTAGAAGGGAAAGAACTATGTAAGGAAAATGTGAAAAAATAACAGAATAGAGGGACAGCCAATATAGATATGACATCAACATTTATTACACTCTCCACTGTCTTACCTTAAGAAGGTAAGATTGGCATAATAAATTAAGAATGGAGGGAATTTTCTTAGTAGATACCTGGAAATGAATGTCCTAAGGAATGGGAAGAATTAATAGGTCGTTTTATGAGTAGAAAAAAGACCACTGTGGATAGAAAGACTAAAAGTGGAGAGGAATATGTGCCTTGTGTAGAGATCAGTGAAACCTGTAATTGTTATATTCTTGCTAAGTGAAATTGAGTGACTCTTTTCAGGCTTGTGAGTACAAAAGGGAGGGCATCTATCCTATATTTTCATCACTTATATGATGGACAGACAAAGACTTTATATAATAAAGTGAATGTAGCAATGCAGTATGAATTGGAAACTTTGAATTAGTATAGCTATTGAAGGCTGGCTGTATTATCTAAAAAGTTTTATAATATTTTTAAAAGATATTTTCAAAATGATGGATTGCAGGAAATTAATAAAGGCATAACTTGAGGATTTGGAGGCTAAACATCAGGAGGATTTACTCTTACAGTGAATGGAATTACTTTAAGATTTAAAAATTAGCCGGGCGTGGTAGCGCACGCCTTTAATCCCAGCACTCGGGAAGCAGAGGCAGGAGGATTTCTGAGTTCGAGGCCAGCCTGGTCTGCAAAGTGATTTCCAGGACAGCCAGGGCTACACAGAGAAACCCTGTCTCGAAAAACAAAAAAAAAAAAACAAAAAACAAAACAAAAAAAAACAACAACAACAACAAAAAAAGATTTAAAAATTAGCCAGGCAGTGGTGGCACATGCTTTTAATCCCATCACTTGGGAGGCAGAGGCAGAGGCAGGCAGATTTCTGATTTCTGAGTTCAAGGCCAGCCTGGTCTACAGAGTGAGTTCTAGGACAGACAGGGCTACACAGAGAAACCCTGTCTCAAAAAACAAAAACAAAACAAAACAACAAAATAATTTCAGTATCAGTGTTCTTCGCCTTTCATCCCAGTATTGTAGAAACATGCTTTCTAGGTATAATTGTTAGCTCTTTTATATTTTAAAACTTCTAGTTGGGTTATATATTTTATAGTTACCATGGTGAACACAGACATACGGTACCAAGATCATACTCAAAGATATCAGTGCTGTTTGGTCCGTACATGCAGCCTATTGTCAGTGAGCACATACAACATAGCATAGGCACATTCACTTTAGGAAGGAAACCATACCTTTCAAATTTTTCCTAGGATGTCTCATACCAAGTGGTCTGCTAAGGAGTCTATGTTTATATGTGTGTGATGAGTGTATCCATGTTTTTGTGCCTCCATGAGGTACATATGTGACAGAGTATACATGTGGATATCAGAAACATAGAGTATTTGTTATCACCTACATTAAATCTGTTCTCGTTGTGGATCCCAGGTTATACGGCTCTGGAGCTATTGGAGGTTTAAATGTGTTCCACTCCAATTATGTGTTAAGAGTGCTGGGATTACAGATACACTTTACTATAACTGACATTACATGTGTTCTCACATTCTAACCTCAAGTTCCCCAAGATATCTCCCAAGTACTTTGTACTCTGAGTATCTTCCATATAGTTCGAGCATTTTAACAGAAGTGGATTTTTGTTTTAGGCCTCCATGTAGCAGCCCCAATGTGGGTTTAAGCCTGTGTTGTGGCCACTTTTCATTTTTGCTGTAATACATTATATTAGTCTTAGCAGTATCAAACAAAACAAAGTTATTTTCTCATGAAATATGTACTGTGCAAGTAAAATCAAAGTGTTACTAGGTTTTCTTCTTTCCTGGTATATGGAGGATACATTTATATGTTTTCTCAAGCATTAATGAATTATTAGTAAATAATATTGATGATATTGATATTAATAATAACTATTAATATCAATATTATTATTGATAAGCTCTTTTATCATCTTCAGTTGTGGCCATATCCAACCAGCTACTGTCCCTCTACTACACTTTGCCTCACTCTACTTACCCTATTATGACTTTCCTCTAATAATTTTGATTATACATACTTGTGAGAATGTCGTGTTGACATGGATGATTCTGGTAACTCCCTATGTTATGGAAAATATACTATGCATTCTATCCACAAACTTAATTTTTACATGAAATGCAGTCCAACATACTGCCATGTCTCAAGTGACACAATATCGCTGAATTGTGGGAATGCGTTTTGTCTTTTTTTTTTTCTGCCTTTGTCACTAACTTCTCTCTTGTATTGATCCATGATGTTATAGGTTTCGGTTCTAACAAACACTAAAATATGTGTTTACTATATACTAAACATTTTTCCAGATTCTATTTCAAGAAGATTTAAAGATAATTCTCCTAATGATATTTAATGACCATGTATCAAAGGTAGTGGGCATATGCTCATAGTCATTTAGCTCACTGCCATTCGATCATTTTTTTTAACTTATTTAAATTTTTTTAGAATATTTTATGACAAAATAAAATATAATAAGATAAAGCAAAAACTATTACATTGAGGCTGGTCAAAGCAACTCAACAGAATGGAAACAGCCCCAGGAAAAGGCAAAGAAATCAGAGATATACTTATTCAATCACTCAGGAATCCCATAAAAATTTTAAGCTGAAAGCCATGATATATGTGTGAAGGACCTGGTGCGAACCCATTCAGGCCCTTTACTTGCTGTTTCAGTCTCTGTAAGCTCATGCAAACCTTGTTTAGTTGATTCAAAGGGCCTTGTTCTGGTATCTTCCATCCCCTTTGGCTTCTCTACTGTTTCTGCCTCCCTTTTGTATGGTTCCTTGCATTCTAGGGGTTTAGCGAGAATTTGATGGATACATCACATTTAGAGCTCTATGTTCTCTGACTGTGACTCTCTATTCTGGTCCTGTTTGCTGTGCTGCAGAAGAAAACTCTGATGATGTCTGAAAAGGGCACTGATCTCTGAGTATAGCAGAATATCATTAGAAGTCAATTTATTGAAGTACAGTCATTCTTCTTTCCATTATATGTATCACAATGTGCCATTGTTTTCTATCAAGAAAATACCTCAGACAGCTCTTTTTTGTTCATTTAATTAATTATTTTATTTATTTACATTCCATTTGTTGCCTCCCTCTCAGTCCTCCCTCACACAGTTCCTCACTCCGTTCCCCTTCCTCCTTGTGTCTGAGAAGGTGATCTCCCTCTACCCCACAGAGCACTACCCTTCCCTGTTGTCTCAAGTCTCTCAATGATTAGGCACATCTTCTTCCACTGAGGCCAGAGCAAGCAGTCCTCTGCTATGTATGTGCAGGAGGCCTCAGACCAGCCTGAGGATGATTCCAGGCAGCACGTTTGATAAACGTTTCTTCTCATGTAGTCATATAATTTATCTTCATTTCCATGACAGTGTTTGATTTGTGTGGCTTGAATACTTTCTTGATCTCTGAGTTACTTTCTTTACACTATTCAGAAAATGTTCTCACTTGTCAATAATGATTTAGTTTCAGGGCTGATCGATTCTTCCCACCTTCATCAGATTTGGGAGCAGAAGCAGCTTGTCTTGTTCCCGTAATGTGAATGTGTTCACTGCTTGGTGGGTGTTTATCATCTTCTTACCATTTGCCTTTGCCTTTTGGTATTTAGCAGCACTTATTTCTTCTTAGATCTCATCACAGGCATCAATCATTCCACTGCAGAATTTGCTAAGGGGTCCCAGTTGTAACACATTTTGTTTTCTTGTATGTTTGTGTGCATGTCTTGTAGGTTTATGCTCATGTATATTTGTGTATGTGTGTGTATTGTGTGTGCATACACAAGGCCGGAGAAGAATTGTGGGTGGTCTACATCATTGATCTCCATGTCATTCTCTTTAGACAAGTTCTCTCACAGGTCCTAGAGTTTATTGTTGCTTTGCTTTGCTTTGCTTTGCTTTGCTTTGCTTTGCTTTGCTTTGCTTTGCTTTGCTTTGCTTTGCTTTGCTTTGCTTTGCTTTGCTTTGCTTNTTTGCTTTGCTTTGCTTTGCTTTGCTTTGCTTTGCTTTGCTTTGCTTTGCTTTGCTTTGCTTTGCTTTGCTTTGCTTTGCTTTGCTTTGCTTCTTCTTCTTCTTCTTCTTCTTCTTCTTCTTCTTCTTCTTCTTCTTCTTCTTCTTCTTCTTCTTCTTCTTCTTCTTTTTTCTCTAGTCTGGTTCTCAATTCAACACAAGAAAATATCTTTCCTCTTCCATCTTCCCGAGTTCAAGCATTATAGTTCACTCTTGGATGTCTCCATTACCTATGGAGCTCTAAACATAAGTCTTCATACTTGTTTAGCAAGCACTTTTATGCACTGAGGGTTCTCTGCAGCCCTGATACTTCATCTCAATCTTCGGTTTGGTTATTTATTATCTCTGAAATGACTGGAACTATATTTATTGTCTTTTATTGTTTCACATCAATGCTACTTATAGAAATGGTTCATAGATAAATAATGATGAAGAAGTCTAAGTGTGTTTATGAGGCTTCCTACTGCTATGATAAAATATCATGATAAAAATGTAAGTTGGAGAAGAAATTATTTATTTCACCTTACATCTTTCAAGTGCCCCTTCATCACTGAAAGGAGTCAAAGCATGAACTCGGAACCTAGAGGCAAGAACTGAAGCACAAGCCATGGAGCAATGCTGCTTAATGGATTGGTTTTTGTTTTTGTTTTTTTTTAATAAAGTATTCTTTCTTTCTTTCTTTCTTATTTTTTTTGGTTTTTTGAGACAGGGTTTCTCTGTCTTGGCTGTCCTGGAACTCACTCTGTAGACCAGGCTGGCCTAGAACTCTGAAATCTGCCTGTCTCTGCCTCCCAAGTGCTGGAATTAAAGGCGTGCGCCACCACTGCCTGGCTTGGATTGCTCTTTAAAGCTTGTTCAACGTCCTTTCTTATAGCATCCAGGATCATCTATCCAAAGGAGTACTGCACACATTACTGGACCCTCTCCCATCAGTAATCAAGAAAAATGAGTCACAGGATTACCTGTAGCCTAATATGTTTGTAGGAATTTCTGAATTGTCATTCTGCCATTATACTTGACTCAGAATCTGGTAAATAAAGGAAGAAAACAAAGACAGCGTAAAACATATTAAATAAGAAGTCATAAAATACAGTGAGAAACAACTAAAAAACAGAAGCATAACCCATGAGAGAAGGGATTCTCAGTTAGACAGATGAGCCTGGTTGGATTGGAGACAGAATCCGAAGCATCAAAGAAACCAGATTGCTCAACCAGAACTGAGAGTCCTGAGAGATAAAACAGCATTATTTAAAACCTCTGTTCTTGGAAGCTGGTTACAGATCACTAGGTAACTGATACACTCCTTTGAAACACGTCATGCATCGTTGCCTAGTACAGCAAACACACTGCATGGAAAAGGCTTCCTTTCCTTTATCCAATCAAGTTGTTTATTTTACTAAAGAGACTTTGGTTTTTCTGTTGCTGCTGAATAACTGTCCAGATTTTCAAAATTAGCAATCCAACTTCCTAGCATCCCTAACTCAATTTTATTAATAGATGTTCATATTCAGTCAAATATTAAAATCTTGTTTACATTCAACTATTGATCTCCCCATCTCTTGGCTTTTGGTATTAATATGAAATAG
Organism: Mus pahari; assembly: GCF_900095145.1. Taxonomy (NCBI): domain Eukaryota; kingdom Metazoa; phylum Chordata; class Mammalia; order Rodentia; family Muridae; genus Mus; species Mus pahari. Next base: position 39,886,339 of record NC_034602.1, on the reverse strand, counting down.
GATCTATGACACTTTACTAGCCATCTCCTTTCCAGGTTATCATATTGCTAGGAAATGTGCAGTAATCAAGTCAACTGAGTTCCCAGTGCCTCTGAGGATGTTCTGTGGATCGGGGACAGGTAAGTACCTTTAGCTGTGTTGGTGAATGATGTTGAGACTTAAAGTCAAGATTTTCAACCTGTATTTTGTTATATATATTTGCCTGCTTTGTTGTTCTATGGGGGCCAGAAAGGTTTTATTGAAAGTGTTCTTTATTTTCCCTTCATCTGGAAAATTTCCTTTTCCTAAAAAAACCCCAAAAAATCCTTAATTGCTACTTGTAGAATTCTGTGACTAGATAATGCAGCTAATTACGGCTTAATATTCATTATCTAAACAACTGTATAATATTAAGTTCTTCTGAGTGTAGTGAGTTTTTGCAGTCAATCCCTACTGCATACCACAAGAGAACGAACTTCGAGGCCAGGAGTGAGGGACTCCTCTCTCCATGAGTTCCAGTGATTATTCATTCATAGATGCTTGCACCCTAGAGAAAGATATAATTCCAAACTTTTCATGAGCTTTATGTGCCTGACTTCATTGTTATCATTAGAAGTCCATATGACAGTGAAGAATTTTAATAAAACTAGAATAAACATTCACATAAATTATGTGGCTTAGAACAATACACATATATGACCTTACAGTGAGATTAGACAGGAGTTTCACCAGGCTACAGACAGAGTCACAGCAGGGCTGAATTCCTTGTTAGAGGTTTTAGGGAAAGATCAGCTTGTTTGGGTTTTCTGCTTGTTTGTTTTGGTTTTCTATCTCTTTTCGAAAGTTTCTCAGGTCCCACACTTCTCTTTTCTTCAAAGCCAGCTAGGTGAAGCTTCTTGGATTTTTCTTCTGTGATCATTATCTGCATCTGACCATATACTTTCCTCAAAATAATACACACATACACACATACACACATACACCAAACAAACAACAAAACAAAATCCCCTTTATTTCAGGAACTGATGTAATGAAATTGTGTTCACACAGAAAAACTGAGATAGTACTTTTTATGACAGAATAGTCACGGGATTTGTGGGTAAATGTCTGTTTACTGTAGGCTATCACTCTACTTTCTATCAGTGGGGAATTGTTTGAAATTTGCTTCTTGTGGGAAAGCCTTTCAAACACTTGTATGAACTAATTTTCTCCAACTTGGAAGATGCTGGAGCAGAATCATCACTTGCCTAGAGCCATTATGTTGCATTTAGAAAATATGACTTCCTGGCTGTACTTATCAAATATGGAATTTACAAAAAGGAGAATAAAAGGATTTTGTCCTTTAGTTCTTTTATTATTGTGTAGGATTGAATTTTAATGACACCTATAAGCTGAGCTATTCAAAAACTTGGTTCCCAGTTGGCAGTGAGGCCTTGGTGGAGAAAGAATATCACTGGGTATGGGATTGAGGTATATAACTTTGCATTGGTTCTAGTTACTTCGCTGCTTGCTGTTTGCAGCTAACGATGTGATCTCTCCACTTTCTGTTTCAGTAGGCATGCCTAAAGCTCGTGGCTTTGCCTTGATACAACAACAGGTTTCTCCCCTTTGCATTGTAAGCCCAAATTAAACTCTTCATTCTACAAGTTGTGTTTGGTCCTGGTATTGTATCACAGCAACAACAACAACAACAAAAAATCACCTAATATAATCAGCATATATTGGTTTTAGATAACATTGTGTATCATTTGGACACTTTCATAAGTGCATGATGCATTGGGAGAGACTGCCTTAATGGACCCATGCTGAGGATCCTCTCTGCCCAGGTCCCAGCTATGTGAATGGTCTAGTATATAAACTTTATTTGAGACTTGGGAAGTGGGGGTGAGAAGAAAGTGGAGACAGAAAAAGAAAGGGGACAGAGAAGGACAGAAAGAGAGAGGAGAGAGAAAGAAGAGAAGAAGCTGGCCAGGAACACATGGGAAGAGAGACAGAGGAAAGTGGGAAGAGGACAGAGAGGGGAGAGAGAGAGAGAGAGAGAGAGAGAGAGAGAGAGAGAGAGAG
>NC_034602.1:39852488-39884276 GCF_900095145.1 Mus pahari | reverse complement strand
AGAAGAGAGAGAGAGAGAGAGAGAGAGAGAGAGAGAGAGAGAGAGAGAGAGAGAGACCAAACAACCCTTTTATAGCAAGCCAGGCTCTTTCCTGGCTGTTGCTAGGTAACTGTTGGGTGGAGCCTAGAAGAAATGCTAACAATGTACATATTAAATTATAATGACATTCTTTCCCACCCTTGTGTTGTCCTCTCTCCACCCAAGCTTAGCTTACTTCTTTGTTCTCAATAACTCCCTGTTGTTTATTCATGCCTTATTTTTTTTTTGGGGGGGGGTACCATAATGAGTTTTATTTGGATCAATTAGAAGTGCACAGATAAGGTTATTTACAGGAACATTGGAAGGTACTAGTGTCTACACCACTTAAGAATATCCCAACCAAGAACTGCCTCTAACTCCTCAAGGGACAGGTAGGGCATCATGAAACAGACACTTCTCACAAGACAGAATGTTAAGGTAACCAACATTGAGTAGATTATCTGTAGGTGATCATGAAATTTGAGCAAAAGCAAGAGAAAGAAAGAAGAGCCAATTAATTGCACAGTTGTGATGAGTTAGAGAGCACAGTTATGTGAATTCAAACTGTAAACTGTTGCTGTCTTGAATGGAGGTACAGTGTGTGTGTGTGTGTGTGTGTGTGTGTGTGTGTGTGTGTGTGTGCCTGTGTGTTGGTATGTGCACAGGTATGCACATGCATGCAAGTACCACTAGTTGAAGCTAGAAGAAAGTTTTAGTTTTCCTGGAACTAGAGTTATATAGGCAATTGTGAGCCTCTTAACAAGGTTTTTGGGAAGCAAATGCAGGAAGAACAGTAAGAACTCTTTTTATTACTCAATATTTTCTTTATTTATATTTCAAATGTTATCTTCTTTCCTTGTTTCCCCTTCGAAACCCCCCATAGGTTTGACATAGGACTTGAAGCATATCAGTAGGATTGATTAGAAGAGCTGACAAGCCAATTCTAGGAAGGCACTTGCCTCTGCCTCTCAAACACTGGGATTACAGGTGAATGTTATATTGCCCTGCTTTTACTTTAAGGGGCTCAGACTGAGGTCTCTCTGCTTGAACAGAAAACACAATATTGAATGAGCATTCTCACTATGTTTTGGTTTTCAGAAAATGTTCACACACACAGACACACACATACCATATACACCACACACACACACACACACACACACACACACACACACACACACACACACACCACTACATACGGTAATATTAATACTGTTTTAATAGCTTTCAGATTCACAACATTGTTCATCTGGTAAATGTCTGCCAGTTACCATTTTGATAAAAAAAAAGAAAAAGGTAAATAAATAATACAAAGACAGATAGAAAGAATCACATAGAGTCTAGACACTGTTTAATAAACAGTGTCTCAGGCTGTGTTGGAGAAATCTGTGCACATATCTTTCCTATATCTAGGAAGAATGGTAGAGGAAATTTTCAAAGAGATGTCATATGCTTTAAGTGATTTCACTCTAAGAAGTAGAACACAGAGAATATGCTACAGTCACAAAAATCATTCTAGTAGATGTACTTAAACACTGAATAAGATGCGAGAGCATATTAAAAAAAGTTCCCCCTCTCAGGAATCTTGCTTTTGTCACTCCATCCCACTGTGCACTGACAATGCAAGATACAGTTCTTGGCATATGGTAAGCACTAACAACACATTAAATCACACTGAATATTTGCAAACTCTTTGTGTTTTTCAAAGGTTTATAAGAATGCTCACACAGTTGTATTTATGTTTACTGATGCTATGTTATTGGGTACTACCTTCAACTCATGAGTTTAAAGCATAACCTTTTAATATGTTCACACTTCATCTATAATATGACAAATTATACTATTCATGAAATAATAATTTGGGAGCCCAGATGTCAATAGGCAGTACTATAGAAGGGAGAATGAAAAGACTCTCCTGTCACTTGGTGGGTTACAACATTGGGGATTTTAGAACCAATGTATAAGGGATAGAATTTCTATGCTTATTGATAATTATCACATTTAGTAGTCTCTAAAATGTGAGTCTGTGGGTAGCACCACAGCAAGGATAGGAGAGAAAAAATTGCTTCGAGCTTAAGATGAAGATGATGATACCAGGTTCCATACTTACTAAACTGGTTACAAGGCCAGTGTTCTGAATGACCTCAGATCTGCAGTGTTTTATCAGTCAAGAGGTAATAAAGTGTTGAAATTGTAAGGATAAAACCAACAAGTATTATAAAAACTAAAAGAAACCACGGTGTGGGAATGGTATACACTTTTACTCCCTGAGGTCTTTATGAAGCATTGTATGTTTTTTGCAAGTATAATTTGTAAATACACTTTCTTTTTGCTCTATGTGTATGAGAGGTTAGAGCCACTCATGAGTCTCTCTGGGATAATATTTGACATTCTACCTGAAATGGAGGTGTTAGATGAGTCATAGCTTTTGAGCCACAGTAAAAATAAACATGATCATGTCTATTTCTGTAACAGTGCCTTTGTGTATTTTTGCCCCCCACCTCTATTTGCACAAGGAGAGATAACTTCACAGTTGGATGCCTGTTCTGTGGTTTATGTTAATAAATTGTCCTTCCATGACTCTTTTATAGTATGGACTAGGGAGAGTCCATAGTTTATTATTTCTGTTTTATGGATTATATCATTGAAACCCTAAACCTTAAATTGCTTCATTTTGACCCCAACAATCTAGTTCATGGAATCCATCCCAAGAAAATAATCAGAGAAGAGGCTAAAGTTGTATGTTCAGGGACTTTTTATATACTTATTTATTATAGCAAAATATAGATAAAAAACTTCAAATTTCCATCTTGGAAGTTTTATTAATTCATTTATGTTTTAGACATATGATAAAATTTGTACAACACAGAACTGATATTATATAAGATTCCTGCTTATTTATTTAAAAAGATATAATTCATGTATTTGCAAATATTTTTAAAACTGTGAAAATACATACTAAAACAAATAGATTAAAATATATTCATTTTGGGGGGTAGATTGTAGGATATTTTAAATGTTTCCTATTCGAATAATGAGTAATTTAATCATTAGCATGATGCAAATGCACATTTTAATAAATCAAAACATATAGTAGTATTCTTTAAGATATGTTTTTACCTCTAAAATATAAACATACACACACACACACACACACACACACACACACACATACACACAGAGAGGCAGAGAGAGAGAGAAATAGAGAGAGAGAGAGAATGATTGATTAGCTGGGATTAGTAATATTTGTGTCTAAGTACATATATGTGTATGTTATCTCCTCAGTAGCTTGCTTCTGTAGAGTTTTAATAGACTACACATTGACATGGAGCATCTTTGTGTTTCTTCCCTTTCACTCTGAAGCAGCTTTTCTTAGTCTTTATCCTAGTACCACCTGGGGCTTCGTGATTTTCTTCTATGAAGAAGATACACTATTCGGTGGAGGGTTTTTAGTAGCACATTGCTAAAGACTCTGCTCCTCTGTTTGTGAAAGCTAAACATGTTTGCAGTCATTGCTTCTGTCCCCTGGAGCAAAAGTGCCCCTAATTGAGAACTGCAGGGCTAAACAGTAGGTCTGTGGCTATAGCTTACACGCTTGCTGACTGGAAAATCCCCGTGGTCTCCTTTTCTATATTATCTCATTAGTTCTTGTAAAATTAACACTTATTTCTATTTTCTTTTGTTTTGGTTGTAATAGTTATATCTAGATACTCAATCTTATTTGAAGATGTCTAATTCAAACAAATAACTGTTTCAAAATTTAATTAAGTGGAAAAGTTGGTAATTAACTGCTTATCTGATTTTAATAATTTTTCTCCTCAAATTATTTTGTTTGTAGAAAAACATAGCCAAATCTAACATAATACAGAATACCCCAGAATACCAATGACTTACTCAATTTCCATGGTGGAATGAACATATTGTCAGAAAAGCATCTGTGTGTATTTTTTTCTGTATGAGTACATTTGGGGAAATCGTTGTTTCTCTTACATGTTTGCTTTGCGTGTCTAACAGACTAGAGTTAATGTCAACATTTTCCAAAGACTCTAAGGATCAAATTAGAAAGAGCAAAACATAATTACAGTATTTACTTCACTATTGAGTTGACTATTTTGTAGCCTATCTTTTAATACTACAAAATTTATACTGAAGCTTCACTGTTAGGCAGCTTATACTCTAATGAAGTAAATAAGCTTATGAACAGCAACCACACACTGGGTTAAGGTTGATCACCCATCTTAATCTTCTTGAGACTATGGAATTCCTGGGTCATAAAACATTCGCTTGGATTGTGGAAAAATAATACCATCAGATGAGTGGTCATTGTAATGCTGCATATTCTCAGTAGATTCTGTAAGACTGGATGCCACAATGCAGATTAGTTTTTGAAGATCTATTGATGATAGGTTTTCCGACAAATTAAGAATCAGATTATGAGCACAATTGATTGTAGATCATCCATATACTATGCACATAATTATCTTTGAAACTCAGGGTAGCAGTAGTATGGCCAGTAAATGGCAATATTGGCCATGTTAACTTGTATTGGCAAAGAGTAGTCTTGAGATTCACTGTAAACATTATATTTGGACTATGGGCAACATTTAATAACCCATTCTGATATTAATATATAGAAATTGGTGGTGTCAGGCAAGTGGGAAGATTCAGGAAGCTGCTAGGAGTCTATTTCCAGACCATGAAGAGAGGAAAAAAAATTTTTTGGAAACAAATTGACATGTACAACAAATAAAAATAGTGGCAGTAATGTAGTCAGGAAACATTTGAAGGGGTTGTCCAAATTCTTGGCTTTGGTTACTATAGTTGAGTTATGGTACAATTCAGAGTTAAAAAGGATGGGTCAGCAAGATGGCTAGATGGAGAAAGGCATTCGTGGTCAACCTTGCCACTTTGAGTTCAAACTCCATAACCCACATGTTTGGAAGAGAGAGCTGTCTCAGCTCCAAACTTTGTCTTGAACTGGCTTTCACAACTGCCCTTTGACCTTAACATATTTGTGTTCAAGTATATACATGCATGTACTTACATACCTACACATACACCGTATGAAAAGTAAAAAAAAAAAAAACTAAGAATATACACAAAGCAATGGGATTGGGCATTGGTTATGGTTTGGACAAGATGACCAATTTAGCTCTAGCCACACTGAATTTGAAGTGTGTGTGTGACTTCTCCCCAGTCAATGTGTGACCTCTGCCTAGTTAACGACTTAAGAGTTGGCAGGCAAAAATGTAGAGAGAACTGAAACTGAAGGTAGAGTTAAAGATGAGTTCTGTGTGCATTGAAACAATCATTACATCTTTAGGGGATATATGAAGCCAGCAAAGGATATCACGAAGATTTGAAGGAAAGAATTTCAAGATTAGAACTTCGAATCTCTAAAAGGTATTCCCACACCCACTATGCTCTTCTCCTAGTGTCAGGGAACCCTGATATGTACCTTTAAGCCCTGCAAGATTTTGCTGTCTGCCTTAAAGATATTTCTTTTGGCACTGATTATTTACTCTACTTGCTTGTTGATTAAATGGGGATTTTACAGAGCCTATATTCACCAATTATCTATAAGAATCAAAAATCAAGAAGTAAAAGTCTTTGTATTTTAAGACAGTACAAGCAGAGAAAATTAGCTAATAGCCATTTACCTCACAGTTTCCTAAAGCATCCTTCAGTCCTTGCCCTGTTATTTAGGGTATGGGAGAAAACAGACAACAATTGAACTCACCTATCTTTTGCTTGGCCAATGTGAAGCTTTCTGAGTGTAAGTGAACCAAGCATAACTCCATTGTGGTCCAAGAATGAAGGCAGTGGACTCAGGCATCAATTCTCATAGCATGAGAAGTGTAGTCTAACAGATTTTCAAACAAGTGCTCTGGAAACATTTAGCAGTAAGCTAGCTGCCCTGATCAAAGGCTGCTGATGTTCTAAATTGCTTTTTGGTCACCCACAAGTAGTCTTCCAGAGTGTGCCTTTTACAATTTGAGACTTGGGCAGAAAAAAAGAAAGTTTTTACCATCCTACTCAGGGTAAGTTTAAGGCTGTGGGTCATTAAGAAGACAACACACTAGGACTAAAAATAAAAATAAGAATAACTGTTTGGTTTATGGTCACTTAGGGCTCCAGCCCAGAGAGAATCTCAGCTGCAGAGTGTTAGGAGGACATGGAAAACTCTTTAAAGATGACTGGCCGATGCATCACTGTGAAAAGCATGCAGGACACTGTTATCTCTTCAATGTTGCTTTCATCTCAATCTCCAAAGAATCACCATGATCCCATTTACAAAAGTTATCTTTCATTTCCATACAAATTTGAGCAAAACAACAACAACAAGAAAAAATAACAAACAGAGCCATGTCTGTGTACTAATTCCTTCCCTTTCTGAATGTGGTTTGAACTTTGTTATCATGGGTGACCATTTGCTCAATATTAGACACTGTTTATATATATACTATATATATATATATATATATATATATATATATATATATATATATATATACTGTAGGCCTGGAAATAAAAGGATTCACATAACTTTGAGTTTATCCAGAAAGCATGCAAATTCTGTCCATGACTTTAAATAAAGCCCTCACTTGTGGTTCATAACTATATTTTTAATAGTTGTCTTAATCAAGGTTTCTATTCCTGGACAAAACATCATGACCAAGAAGCAAGTTGAGGAGGAAAGGGTTTATTAGGCTTACATTTCCACATTGCTCTTCATCACTGAAAGAAGTCAGGACTGGAACTCAAGCAGGTCAGGAAGCAGGAGCTGATGTAGAAGCCATGGAGGGATGTTCTTTACTGACTTGCTTCCCCTGGCTTGCTCAGCCTGCTCTCTATAGAATCCAAGACTACCAGCTCAGAGATGGTGCCACCCACAAGGGGCCTCTCCCCCTTGATCACTGATTGAGAAAATGCCCCACAGCTAGGAGGCATTTCCCCCAACTAAAGCTCCTTTCTCTGTGATAACTCCAGCTGTGTCAAGTTGACACAAATCTAGCCAGTACAATTGACCATTTGTCAACTTGACACACAAACACATCACTAGTATGCCTCAACCCTTAGTTTCTTATTCAGCCCCAAGATCTAAACAACTTTAAAACTCCTACAGTGTTTACATATTAAAAGTTCAATCCTTTTAAAATATCCAGTATCTTTTAAAATTCAAAATACTTTAAAATTCAAAGTCTCTTAACTGTGGGCTTCACTAAAAAACTTCCTTCAAGAGGGAAAAACATCAAGGCACATTCACAATAAAATGCAAAAATCAAACTCCAACCGTCCAATGTCTGGGATCCAACTCATGATCTTCTGGGCTCCTCCAAGGGCTTGGGTCACTTCATCCCTGTCCTTTGTAGCACACAGTTTGTCTTCTAGGCTCCAGCTGCCTGTACTCCACTGCTGCTGCTGTTCTTGGTGGTCATCTCATGTTACTAGCATCTCCAAAATGCTGCTGTCTTCCACTGTAACTTGGCTTTAACAATAGCCTCTCATAGGCTTTCTTTGTGATGCTAAGTCTAAGCCTCAACTCCTTTGCATGACCCCTTCAGTCCTGGGCTATCAATGGCAACTGAGGCTGCACCTTCACCAATGGCCTTCCATGGCCTCTCACAGTGCTGAGCCTCAGTTGCTCTGTGTGACCCCTACATGCCTTCAAAACCAGTATCACCTGGGTGACTCTTACACATTTCCAAGTCCCACTGCAACACGAGGTACAACCTTGGCTATCTCTGGAATACAGCCTCTGTGCTCTCAGAAAACACTTCCTAGAAGATGTCACCTCAATGATGCTNGTCTCTTCTTAATCACAGCTAATTTCTTAGCTCCAGCTAACCAGCACCAATAGTCCCAGTAATACAAAGGTTTCACATTAGTAGTTCTGGTATCTTGTTAACCACAGCTGATTCTTCAGCCCCAGCTAACCAGAACCACAGAATCCTCACAATCAAAGTAACAACCACCCTGAAAAGAGTCTTTAATCTTGCCTCTGAATTTTCACAAGCCAGGCCTCCATCTTCTGCACTGTCTTCCAAGCTCCTACACAACATAACACTGAATAGATCTTCTAGCCCAAAGTTCCAAATTCCTTCCACAGTCCTCCCCAAAACATGGTCAGGTTGTCACAGGAATATCCCACTATACTAGTAGCAATTTGTCTTAGTCAGGGTTTCTATTCCTGGACAAAACATCATCACCAAGAAGCAAGTTGAGGAGGAAAGGGTTTATTCCGCTTACATTTCCACATTGCTCTTCATCACTGAAAGAAGTCAGGACTGGAACTCAAGCATGTCAGGAAGCAGGAGCTGATGTAGAAGCCATGGGGGGATGTTCTTTACTGACTTGCTTCTCCTGGTTTGCTCAGCCTGCTCTCTTATAGAATCTAAGACTACCAGCCCAGAGATGGTCCCACCCACAAGGGGCCTCTCCCCCTTGATCACTAATTGAGAAAATGCCCCACAGCTAGATCTCATGGAGGCCTTTCCCCCAACTGAAGCTCCTTTCTCTGTGATAACTCCCGCTGTGTCAAGTTGACATGAAACTAGCCAGTACAACAGTGAAACACTTACTATGAAGAAGCAATAGAATTTTAAAAGAATTTGAAAAGATAAGTACTTCAGATCCTTGTCCATGCCAGTAAACACCCCCCTGAAGTAATAATGATGAGAAAAAAATGTAACGATCTAGTCCAAACCTGCACAGAAGAGGTGAGTATGACCAAAATAATTTGAGATTATTTGTTCATGACTTCAGAGTTAATTGGTGACATATCCATGTCTGGAATTAGGTGTTTGCATTTTCCCTTTCTTTCCAAAGCACGTTTTTCTGCTTTTACAATAGAAATAAAAGTTAAGGAAATAAGTAATATTATTAGTGTTAGAATAGTCAACACAACTTCAGTTATAAGCAAATCAAAAACACCAAGGCTATATGTTATATTCTATCTTTGAAAGTTCTTAACCTGCTGAGAATAGCTACCAGGCACTTCTTTGAGATACAAACTATGGGACGGGTGGGATTACCAAGCCTAATTCTTCATTTCATTAATCTTGTCACACAAGCTGTGGCTTGTGGTGGGCATAGTTCCCTGCGTTTTTATTTTTGGATGTGACTTGGTACACTTGAGAGTTTTCCAGATTTGTGACATACCAGACATGTTGGCAGAGGTATGGGAACAACTTTTGTTTTCCCATGAGAATGTGGTGACAGCAACTACTATTTCATCTCATAATCAGTTAGCAGATCCCAGTTAAGCCTACATCAGTTGAAGGATATTGACTGCAGATGTTTGAGTGAGATGTTCTGTGAATGCCTATAGGAAGCTGGTGAAATGCTGATGTTGATGAAACTGGGAAGGAGGTGAGTGCACTGTTTTCAGTGGGAATCACTCATCTCTGTCTTGCTTCATGATATAAAGGAAAATAGTAAGCTAAGCCTTGAGATCAAAGACCCATAGTTGACTATAAAATGTTATCAGTGTATCTATGCTCATTTACTCTTCTCACTTTACATCCTTGAAAGATTATGATTATTCTGACAATTGTTTTTATTCTGTAGTTTGCTGAAGATTGTATGTATGTTTTCCTACAAAATGTATATATTGAAGCCTTCACATAGAAAATGTCAGTACTTATAACTGAGGTCTTTAATAACATGATAACTTGCTTTTAAGAAAATAAGTATGCCTTTAATCCCAGCAGTCAGGAGGCAGACGCAGGTGGATTTCTGAGTTCGAGCCCAGCCTGGTCTACAAAGTGAGCTCCAGGACAGCCAGGGCCACACAGAGAAACCCTGTCTCGAAAAACAAAAAACAACAAAAAAAAACAAAAAACAAAAAAAAAAAAACAAAAAAAAAGAAAAGAAAGAAAGAAAGAAAAGAAAAATAAGATCTAGACTGTCTTTCCCTCTATCTATCTATCTATCTATCTATCTATCTATCTATCTATCTATCCTATCTATCTATCGTCTCCTTTTAAATAAGAGAGTATCCACTTGCATGCTAAAAATAAATATGTATATATCTATGTATCTGCTGAAGCCTTGACTTTTGAGTTTCTAGCTTCCAGTAATATAGTCTTAAGGATATGTAATTTTAGGTGAAGCCACTAAAACTTTGCTTCAGCATCCTAAATAGACTAATATCTAAATCAATACTGACTGTGGTTTGGGAAACATGTCTTGCACGTTTAGCTGCTATCTCTTTATAGCGTAGGGAATTAATTATCCACATCATAAAGGAGTCCTTTACTCTATTGGGTTAAACTTCCTAATGTGTCTGTATCCAATTACAGACTGGCATCCTATCTGCTCAGTCATTTGGAGCTTTCCAGGTTGAATAGTACAACATTGGTGTGATCTAGTTGTAAGGAATTCACACTCACATATAAGATAAATAAAAGGCTCAGTTACCTGAAGGGAACCACAAGGTGACTCGGAGTCTTGCTTTTGTGGGTAACCAAAGTCTGTTCCAAAAAGCAGCAGGGGAGCTTTTGAATCCTGTCGTGTTTTCTCACCAAATATTTGATGAAACATTCAGACGTGGCTTCAGGAAAAACTCATACATGGTTGTGGATGTAAGACCAAGGATTCAAAGTCATGCATCCCATTATCTCCAGGTGGAAAGAAAAGTGGAAAGCCCGGTATAAATAATATTTTGAACCCCACATCCGTGGGGTAGCATAGAGTTCCATGAATCTTGAAAATGGAACCCCGGGTGGAAAAGAGATCCAAAGCTAGAGGGTTGGAGGAAAAATATTTTGTGAGTTTCTTGGAAGAGAGGACATATTTTAATGGAAGTATAAATGTTCAAGAAGAGTGATTCCATCAAAGTTATTAGTATTTACATTTCAAATAAGAACAAACATATTTTGCTAATAATCCTTAAATGTTAATTATCTTCTTCTTTTAATCTGGAAAAATTATGACCTCAGTTAATTCTCACAATAAACAATCATTTTAATTGTCCCTTTTGGCGGAAAACTATATTTAACAAGGTAAAATACCTTATCTAGCATCATCCTATGAGAGAAAGGAAAAAAAATAGAAAGAAATGTAGCCATTCATTCATATTGTCCCTCTCATTTGGTGGCATACAGACACTGTCCATTTGCTGGCCTTCTGCCATCATCACAATGGCCTGAGAAGGAAACCAACAGCTGTTTTGCTTTCTTCAATCAGGCCACAAGAGAAATCTGCAATTCAAACAGGGGGATTTCTGATGTTATGCCTTCAGCTAGGAAAAAAGATGAGATCAGAGAGGATGGCGGGATGAGGAGTGAGGGAGCAAAGAGCATTCACTGATGGTTCTCTAGGCAACAACAAGTATAACACCAGGAGGCAATCCCTAATAGTCTAATTCATAGTCCATTTTGTCCATTTATTTGGTGATGATATCTGAGAATATATGATTTTTATGCTCTTAGAAGGGCTGGTATAAAGCTGTGAAAATAAACCAGGTACTGAATGCATACTTCAGCCATTTGTGACCATGAGATGACCACTGGAATGTGTTTTTGAATACAATCTTAGAGGCATGATCAACAGACAGTATCTCTGAGGTGACAAACCACAAGAAAATCTATAGAGATGTTATTCCAAATGAAGTTCACAGCATATGAAAAGCTCTGGAGAGAAACTATAAGGTGAGGTTTGTGAAGGTTTTGTGAAATGGGGCATTCAAGATCAAAGTGGTGTCTGAGAGTGATGGAAAGGGAGTCACTTGTTCCCAGCATGCCTTGCTAGTTATGGCAAAGGGTATCTGAAGAGCAATGGTGATGGAACAATTTTCTCCTTAAGCTGTCTTTGTAGGCCATCATCCCATAGAAGACACAAATGCTGAACCTGAGTTTTACCTGCTTAGTAGGCATATGCACTCTCAATTTTAAGGGTGAATTTCCCTTTCCAATATTTTCTCTCTACCACTGAAATGCTGTTTGGTCACTCCTGGGAGAGCCCACAACAATGTCTGAGTTTCAGTGTTTTATTTGATGTTCCACACATGAGGTTGAATTTGGAGATTGCATAGCTTGCTGTTGGTAAGATCATTAATGGTTTTTCTAGTTGTTATTAATTGTTTTTCATCTATTTATAAATTGCCTCTGAAAACTGGCCCTGGGGTACAAGTGGAAAAAAATGAGCTTTGATTATAATAAGTAAAGTATTATTAACAAAAGCAATTACAGCTAATAGCTTCAACTGAGGGAAACAAAATGATTGCTTTTAGTCCCTTCCACTGGGTAAACGAGATTCAATCACTCACAGGAGAGAAAATCTTTAGTCTTTGGTCCACGAAATGTGAGAAAAAGACGTTGCCTTTGAGCTGTCTCTCTCCCTTTCATTTTGTTTTGTTTAGAAATGGCAGTGAAGGCTTGCTCTGAATAATGTCATTACTGATGAGTTACTGAGATGAGCAATTTTAATCAGGGGATTCGATATTTTAATTCAGGTATTATTTGCAACATGCTATAAAGGAGGTGATTGAAGTTCATAGAATTCTTCTAAATGTAACCTAAGCTCTGCAGTTTAAAACACAGGCTACTGGACAGTCAAAGTCAAGGCACACCGTGCTTCTTCTGCTCTGGACTTTGCTTTTCTCTTTCCTCTAAATGTATGGACTATACTGGCGATGCTATGTGACTTTAAAATAATTTAGAAAATAACCAGAACCAAAATGCTAGTGCATTAGTTTTTATTTCCTATACTTTTATACAAAAACAAAAACAAACAAACAAACAAAAAAAAACACAAGTCTGAGTGTTATTGTGTCTCTTTAGGATAGAACTGAAGGTGGCTGAGAACAACAATCGGGTTTAGATTTGCTAAGAAAACCTGGTTCAGAGGGGCTAAGCAACTTGCACCTGCTCTCAGGGTATCAAATGGAAGATGTTTGAGGTCAGATCTTTGTGTCTCCAGAATTCATTCTCTTGCTCCAAAGACCTCCAGGTTCCTTCCTTACCACCTCCCTGGGGATATACAAGTCAATCATGTCTGTGACAAAGGACATAGACAATCTGTGGTGAGCTCTTTTCCCAGAAATATTCTGGTAGAGGAAGATATGCTTTTCTCCAGGCATGACGAGTCTTTGACAACTTGTGGAACTGAATTTTATAAAATAGCCCGTTAAGTTTCACTTTCACGTATTTACATAGTTAGAACAAAGTCTCATTTGGGAGTCTTGTCAATGAGCATGTAGATCCATCTCCCATGTAAATTCTGTTCCCATGTGTTTGTCTTTCTTACCTGCACCTAGCTTCCTTGAAAATACCCTTCTCCAGTGACTACTGCGGGGAAGTTCCATGTATGAGGAAAAATTCCTGCTTCCTTTAGCTTATTGTATGTGGAGACAGCACAGACAAGTTAGTTAATATGTTATAACATGGATGCCTTCACATTTTAATTTGAATGTCCAACTTTTATCCAAGACTATAGCAGGTTGAACTGATCCATCATTATTGTATTTAAAATATGCTGCTGCAAAATAAAGGTCACAGTGCAGGGTGAGTCTGCTGCTCATACAATTTTAGGTAGATAGATTTAGAGAGAGAACATTAGCAGATCTTGCTCTACCTATGACATGGGAAGTGAGTGTAAAACACCTACTTTCCCTTCCTCCCTGATTTTATAAACAGATAAGGAGGAATGAATGGAAGGAAGAAGAAAGACAAAATATGAAGAAATGGGAGAATGTATGTCCCAGATACTTCTGGTATAGAAATTGCACATAACCAAATCCTGTCTTAAATGGCTTTTATGTATTCTAACAAGAAAGGTAATGGACAGAGGGCATAGGGGGTGTTAATGGACACAAAAGCATGACGAGTTTAAAACTCATGGATCTGTAAGAAGGTTGCACATACATTTCCTGGTAAGGATCCACTTCCCTGTGAGGTGTGTCTACCTTCTTATTTGAGGATTTGTCTAAGAAAGCCAGCCATTGGTTGCCAATCACTACAGGTTACATAAATGAACTCATTCTCTGGATATACTCATGTTTCACACTGTTTTTCCTTTCCCCACTCCAAAAGTCCTGAGGATTTCTCATCCAATTCTTTGCCTTGGCCATGTTTATTCTTGTACTTCCTCTTTGGTGTGTGTCCAAACCTCAGGCTAACTTAGAAGAGGCCACACTGTTTAGATATTATTCATTTCTCGAAGTGACTCAGGGATGAAAGTGCCTTTTTTCTGTCGGAAGTGGTAGGAGAATAACATTTGATCCAGGGCTCGAACTATTGAAGCTTAATGGAGCATTGCAGAAAACTGAATGTGTGTAAGCCCTCCTCATTTTGAGCAAAGTAGAAGTGATCTCGTGCCTGCAAGAAAATCTTCTCACCCCCTGGTCTCTGTTACTCGATCTTGTTTTATTTTTCCCTTGCTGCATTGGGATTGAGTATTGAATTGGTTGAGCACGACTCCTCAAACACAATGCACCTCTCTCCTGCAATGCATTAATGCTTCCAACGCAGCCACGTCAGAGCAATATCAAATGTCATTACATAGTACGTGAAGTGTCAGGGAAACAGTGGGATGACCTCACCGCTCATACACAGAAGGGTCCTGGATTCGATGGCAGTTTAATTTTCACATGTGGCTGAGATTAGAGTACTTTTGTGCCCTCCTGAATGCACACATATGTTGCTTGGTAACAGAATTATGGAGGTCATAGTCATTATAGCATGGTTTTCTTCCACATGTTGTACACTACACATCTTTAAAATTATTCATTTTTCCCCATTGGTAGTAGATTTATTCATTTTCTCAAAGATTTTCTTACCTATAGTTGATTCTAATGCAAACAAATAAAGCATAATGATTTCAGGCAGCATAAACCAGCTGATATGACACCCCCCAACACACATACAGTAGAAGACTTCCAGGTCTGTGTTCATTCAGAGATGATGCACCTAACCCTCAAGAGACTGGAGGCCCCAGGGAGTTTAGAGGTCAGGTGGGGTGGGAGATGGGGACATCCACATGGAGATGGGGTCAGGGAAGGTATGGGATGTGGAACAGTCAGAGGTAGATTGGAGGGGGATTAAAATATGAAGTGTAAACATAAATTAATTAAAATTTAAAATGACAGTAATAAAAATTAAAAAATTAAAAAAAGCATAATGATTTCAGTTCTGGTCAGCATTTAATCATCCTATTCAAAAGATCACGCTGAGAACAAGTGACAAAAAAGCATCTCACGATACTATACTTATGTGATCATCTAAAAGAACCACATTTATTGTTCTACTAAGGTAAAGGACTGAACCCATAGCTCTTAAGACTTGAGAAGTGGGAACTAAAGATTTCCCTATCTGTCTCACATGGCAAGCATTTAACAGATCAACTGGCTAAATGTTCTACCCCATCCTGCACGTGTCCTTCCAAGATTCGAGGTAGATTTGTGTACATATAGTTGTTGCAAAGCTCCTATTTAAAGTTGACATCTGAATATTTTCATATTATTGACCAGTACTTCCTGCCTATAACTGACATAAACACTCAGCTATACAATCGAACTCTGTTAATCAGCCTGCTTCCCGGTTTGTGAACAATGAATAAGATGAATGACTCTTTGGTGTGAATTTGCTCTTGCACCATTTCCTCAGTTACCACCTCTCACCTGGCACTAATTTGGAGCCTACTCCCTCAAAATGTGGAATATTTTGCTTTTGTTCTCAACATTTTTTCAAGATATTAGACATGCAGAGTACATTGTCTTATATTTTTTGTGAAAAGCACTTTTATGTCTTTGCAAAGAATGTGACTCATATTTCCCATCATCTAACATTTCAATAAATATGTGTACTTAGTATATGCAATTAAAAAAATACTTACTTCCTTTGCATTGGAAAGCAAGGGGATCAGTAGACTGTACAGGGTGGGACACTATTCTCATGTCTATCACTACCAAACTTAAAGTTCGGGTTCCACATTTTCCTGGGTGACATTAAGCCATTTTATTTTCCAAACTCTGTAAATATTTCAAATAATAAAACTCACTCCTAGAACCCTACAGTGAGCATTTAATAATTTAAGCTGCAGAAAGCACGGAGCAGTCAATGCTAAAAAGACGCCTGTTCTAGTGTCCTGAGTTACTACATTCTCTGGCATCAGCAACCATGTTCCATTCTTCAAATTTGCAGTGTCCAGAAACTAGAATTATAACCCTGGAGCTCAAAGAAACAAGACACATGTTTTGGAAATCTATCTCCAGTCTTTCCTTAATCCAGACTTCAATATGTCTTCCTCTCTGCAGACAGAATGTAGTTTATCAGATATCACAATGGGTAGAGCACAAGAGAAAGATCTTCTTAACACAAACTGGTCTTACCCCATGATGAAGGCGGTAGTCCTCACTATAGTGCTCCCTGGAACAAGTGATAGTTCTGACACTTGAATGCCTTTTTCTATTTGCCGGCCAGTAGCGTGCAAGTCAAAGTATTTCACACGTGCCATCTGATTCTACTCTGAAACACCACAAGGATTCACAGCTACCATGATGTCAATGTGCAAAGTAGACAAAAATAAACAAGGAGGTAGATGAGGTCACACAGAGATTGTCACCAATGAAAAGTGGAATTAACACTTTAACCAAGTTAATCTAATTCTAGACACTCTACATCATTTTTTTTTTGAGACTTATACACCACCCCCCCAAAGAAATACATGTTCATTCTATTGATGTAGAACATGACTTTCCACTTCTCAGCTGCTTGTTCCAAGAAATTTGTACTACAATGCACACAGTAGGCTCTTTATGAAAACTTACGAAGTTGCGGAGGGCATTAAGCATTTAGTCCTCTGAATTAATCTCATCAAATATACAGGTTACTTTGAAATACAAATAAGAATAACAGAACATGTTTGGAAATGAGTTTAATATTGACCAGTTGAAAGTACATAACCTTGAATTTATACCACAATTAATCTCTGTACTCCATACTTTCTTTCTCATGATAGTTTGGCCTAAAGAAATCTGTGGAATGAAAAATACAGCTCACATTTATACTGTGTCCATTTATACTGTGTCCATTGTTTATTGCCACTGACTTATACATCCCCCAAAGGAAGAAGGGTGGAAAACAACTCAAGGCTCTGGCATAAGCCTTAAAACCACAAGCCTGATTGCATCACCCTCCGTGTGATTGGATAAAGGTCATCATTGAAGCCTTGACAAGCCATGGAGCTATCAAAATGCCACAAGCCAATTTAGTAACTAGGGTGGAGTGATTGAGAATTTGCCCCAGGGTCATTTTCTCTCTTATTGTTTATCTGTACATTCTGTAGGATCTCTCCAATCCTCAAGGGCAACATAGCTTTATGTTAAACCACAGGCACAAGAGCCTGGGAAGTTAGATGAAGAGATCCCAGCTTACTAGGAAGTCTGTTTTCTCCTCCCTTTTTTATTTCATGTTGTATATTTCTCTCTCTCTCTCTCTCTCTCTCTCTCTCTCTCTCTCTCTCTCTCTCTCTCTCTCTCTCTCTCTCTCTCTCTCTCTCTCTCTCTTTTTTCTGTATCCAAAGTAAACTTACAAATGCCCTAGAGAGGATTTGCTTTCTTCCTTCATGCCATGCAAGAAACAAGTGTGTAATTTATGTTCTCCACAGAATGAAAAAAAAAAAAACTATGGGTTTCGTTAATTTTTTTTTTAAGTTAACATATAAATTGGTGCGTTTTATGATAGGATTTTTATGTATATATGAAATATACTATTATTTATGATGCAATAATCAAATATCTTCATTTATGAGACCTAGGCATACTTCAAGTTGCTCACTCATGTCCAAAAATACTATTTATATCTCACTAGGAAAATAAAACAATAAATAAGAGAAAGAAGTATAGATTGAATAGTATACAACACATTTATATATATATAATATATATATATATATATATATATAAATTACTAATCTATGATCATTTTTGCATATTTTTAATGTGTCAGTTAATTACAATATGTAACCCCTTTCTATTTTTAAGGCATGTTTGTTTCTTTGTTTTAGGCAAAGGGCCTAAACTATGTTCTAGTTCTGTTTGATGAAGTTTAGTTATTATTTTTGTCACTTTCATTGCTGCTTCATTACTTCATACAATAAACCAATTAGTGGAAATGCTCGCTAAAGAAACTGTTGTTCTGATCATGAATCATTCCATGATGAGTAGCTAAGAGGGGCTTGTATATGTCTTTGTTCCTTGTCTGTTGTTGTAATAAAGACCATGACAAAAAAAATCAGTTTAGGGAGGAAATGGTTTATTTCAGCTTACAGTTCCACATCACAGTTCGCTCCTGAGGGAAGTCAGGACAGCAACTCAAGCAGAGTAGGAACCTGGAGGCATAAGCGAATGGACAAGCCACGGTGGCACATGGCCTACAGCTTGTTCCTCATAGCCTGCTCAGTTTGCTTTCCATTAACACCCAGGATCACCAGCCCATTGGTGGCTCTGCCAAATCAATCAATCAATCAATCAATCAATCAATCAATCAATCAAGGAAATCCATCACAGGATGTCCCACAGCCCAATTGGTGGGGGCATTTTGTCAATTGAGGCTCAGTCTTCCAAAATGACTCTAGCTTGTGTCAACTTGGCATAAAACTAACCAATATAGCATCTCTAGATGGTTTTCCTTCTGATCAAACATAAATTTGATTTTCATATGTATTTCTTTACCCTGTTTCTCTGCATGAACTCTTGTATATATTACCTAGTTATATGCCCTTGAAATGTCTGCCCGTGAAAGTATGATTTCTACAGTCATAAAATCCTACCAAAGTTAGAACAGCCATTAGGCCATATTAAAGACACCTAATACTGAGAATACACCTTGGGAAAATTATGTTTTGTAAACAAATCTACCCTCCAACATATATTGTATTTGTTACTATGTTGCTAATGACCATATACCTATGAAGAAGTAACTTAAAGAAGGCAATGATTATTTTACATCATAAATTGAAAATACAGTCTATAATAACATGGAAGTAGCTGTGGTAAGAGCAGGTTCTGCCAGTCCAGTAAAAAAGGCAGGCAGAGTCATAATACTTGTGTGTGGTGGTTTGAATAAGAATGGTGCCTATAGCTCATGTATCTGAATGTCTAGTCAATAGGGAGAGGTACTATTTGAGAAGGATTAGGAGGTATGGCCTTGTTGGAGGAAGTGTAGGGGTGGACTTTGTGGTTTCAAAAGCTCACATTGGGCTCTGGATTTCTCTCTGCCTTCCTGTCTATGGACTGGGATGTAGCTCTCAGCTCCTATTCCAGTGTCTGCCTGCCTGCCTGCCTGCCACTATGCTCCCAACTAAGATGATAATGGACTAAGCCTCTGAAACTATAAACAAGCCCCTAATTAAATGCTTCTTTTTATAAGAGGTGCCTTGGCATAGTGACTTTTCACATCAGTCCAGAACCATAAATGGTGCTTCTCATGTTCAGAATAGATATGCTCAGTTAAATTTCATTAGAAACATCCTTGCTGACATTCCCATAGAATGGTCTTCTAGGTGATTCCATATCAGTCAAAATGAGCATTTACACACACACACACACACACACACAGAGAGAGAGAGAGAGAGAGAGAGAGAGAGAGAGAGAGAGAGAGAGAGAGAGAGATTGTGGATAGCCCTAAGGCTAATTATATTTGATGTTAATTCTGTTCTCCTGTGAGTGGTTGTGAACAAGGATTCAGGATTTCCTGTTAACCTGCTTCCCACCTTAATTTGTAAAATAAAGGAGAGCCAATGAAGCAGGAGAGGAGGAGAAAAGCAGAGCAGAAGCACATGGCCTGGAGAAACTGCAAGTTCTAAGGTATCTCATAGATATGGAAGATGGTAGTATAGTGGTAAATCTGCTCAATCTAGGCGCACAGCATATATTCATATTAATTGTGTTGTGTTTTCATTGCTAGGACATATTTGGGAGGAGATTTACCTCTACTCACACACATTATTGGAACTACATCACATACAATTCTGTGTCATATATTGAGAACACTCATTTTACCTACTGTCTGAAGAAATACTTTAATTAGATCAATAATATCTCATCATATTAATCATAAATATTATGACACTGCTATATATTTGCATATTTAAATTGATTGAAATATTACTTTACTATTGATAATACTGTGATTGATAATACTCCATGTGATTATTTTCTGCTCAATAAAGCAAAAGGTGTGCATTATTTTAAAGTTCTCATCCATAAGGCTAATGTAGTAATTATTAATATGTGCATATAACAACTATTTGTTCTTTGTATTTTTGATCTATTTCTACTATGCTTCTATCTTCTGTGCATTTTTTAAAAATATAATTTTGTAGTCTTTTTTTTTACAAACCAACAAGTTGGACTTACGAAGAGTTAAACAATGAGCCCAAAAGAGGCAGTTTCAAAACAAAATAATTATTTTGATTTCTGATTCCATTTGAAGTCAGTTATTTAACACCAAGTTCAAAACAATAGATTAAGTTCAAATAACTAAGATATTTATGAAAAGCATGTTGAAATACATGCCTTCTTTAATCCCACTAACATTGAAAGTGTCATTTAACTTTAAGTACATTCTTTATTTAAGGTACCGAATTTGAGACACTGTTCCCTTTCATGTCATGTGCTCTGCGGTAGTTTTTACCCTTTTTCAGGCTAGATTCTGAGAAATGCTGGCACAGACACATACATTTAAGGGAACCCTCAAATAAGTCCTAACCACCCACTATAGTCCCTTAACAAAACAGCACAGATGCCATTTGTCTGGGAAGCCATTAAATCCACTTCTCTTGCTCCAGATGTTTCCTGTATGCTAATGAAACAACCTCTTAAAGAAGAGTACGTTTCCAGAAAACCATCCGCTGTTTAAAATTTAGGTGCTAGGCATAAATATTCAGTGGAAGTGAAGAATTCAAATTCAGTGGCTCTTCCCAGTTGCCCCTGCAGATTTGTCTGTCTGCCAGATGTCAGATTAGAGATCACCATAGTAGCTTTGTGAGGACTACGTGTTTACAGTCTGGTGTGCGCCCTTCCTCTGAGTTGTTAGAAGATGGTCTTCTTTCCTTTGCTTTCCACTATAATATCAGCCAGCTTGTTATAGAGTGACATGAAAGAAGAAAGTCAAACCCGAGGAAAGGCAAATACTTAGCTGTATCTTTGCCTTAGATTAAATGCCACAAGCACCCCATGCCTGAGAAGACATGGCTCTGATTTTAGACAATGCCTTTCCCTTCTACAATACAAAAGCCACAACCCACACTCCCTTCCTCGCCAGGCTCAAGTGTGTAATTTTCAAACCTCATATTGCAATGGGAAATAGCAAAACAGATATTTGGAAATGTCAGAATTTAAAGATTGGGTTTCAGCTGGTACCAACTGACAGCCGCTCTTCTCTTTTTCTTTTTTCTTTTGTCTTTCCCCTCACCACAATAGGAAAGATGATTTATGTTTTTACATTCATGACCTGTGTCCACTAACCATGTGTTACATTGTGGATTTAATGTATATACATAGTTCTGTACGTTTTTAAACACCTGTTTGGGTTGGAGAGATAATTGCATGTTAAGAGTACCTCTGACTCTTGCAGAGGACCCAGGTTTGGTTCCTAGCACACACATAGTGGCTCACAAACATCTCTAACTCCAGTTCCTAGTGATCTGAAATAACACATCTGAACTCCTCCATCAACATCTGCCATATCTGCATGGAATTCACACAGAAACACACAAATAAATCTAAAATAATTTCAAATACAGTGCTTGAAATCAATGTGTTTTCAATATAACACTTTGAAGAGTATTATTTTACAATACCTGGTAAACTTCAAAGTGTGGAGAAAACCAATGAACTTTTATGCAAATTGCTGATAAAGGTGACATTTTCCTTTTAATTTTAGTTTATGACAACTTGTAATCTCCTTTAATTTTGAAATTCTCTCTCCATTTGTTTACTCTGTTGTTGTAAATTTCTTTCTTAATTCATCTTGGTCAAGGCACTGAATTTATGTAAACTGAGCTGGCAAAGGGATTTTTTTTTTTTTTTTTTTTTTTTNAGTTCGAGGCCAGCCTGGTCTACAGAGTGAGTTCCAGGACAGCCAGGGCTACACAGAGAAACCCTGTCTCGAAACCCCCCCCCCCAAAAAAAAAAAAAAAAGACTGTCCGTTAGCAGATGGCAGGTTCTCCCTCTGGGTTTATGACCTATCTAGCAAGAGGTTATCTGTCCCAGTAATGGTACCAAATATGAGTTCATCTTGTGGGACAAGCCTTAAATCCAGTAGTCAGAAAGTGGTTGGTACATGCACACACTGCAGCTTCACCAGTGGGCGTGTCCCACAAGACAGCTGTTAAGGTAGCTTGCACAGTTCACAGCTGGGTAATAGTGGCGACTGTTTCTCCTTCATCAGCATACACAGAAACTTCCAGAACTATGAGAGGAAACCAGTAAGGACAAAGTATCCACATGAGTACTAGCTTTATGCTGTCTACAGCAGTAGGTCTTACCAACCAGAGAGAACCTGTCTTAATGAGGAGGAAAAGGAGGACTCAAAACCGTTATCGTTTGACTTCCACACATACACTGTGGGTACATGTGTGCCTATACTCACATACACATGCAAACAATAAGCAGATTTAAATAATAATAGTAATTTTTAACATTTGAAAAATATTAACTAAATGACACTGTAGAACTTCAATTTAAACACTTGTTAACGTTCTTTTTTTTTTTTTTTTTTTTTTTTTTTTTTTTTTTTTTTATTTTTTTTATTTTCTTTATTTACACCTAAAAACATCAGTTCTCAGAACTGCAGACTGCAGTCCCTTTACCAAAGGGTCTCACATCATCTCTCTCAAGCAGATCAATATTCATCTGCTTTCCAGCAAAATTATTGGGTTTGGTTATGGCAGTGAACTGGGTGTGTTCAAAGACATCTCTCACTCTACTTACAGAATTAAAATTTCCTCAGATGCCACCATTTATGTCCCTTAAGTACAACATTGTATAGAATGCACGTGCTGACCATCTTACAAATACTTAAAAGCTCGGCAGTCTCAGCTCATGATGAAATAGGACTCATGTTGTACAGACATCTTCTAATGATGTCCACCAATGTGGATATTCTGGCTGAGTGTTTCTCATTTACCAATAGCTGTATTTGTAAATAGAGTTTACACATACGGTTTACTTTTATTCCTGGCTTTATAAGTAAGTTCTCAGGGGTGCTGGAGTGAATGAGATGTGCCCATTACTGTTTCGTTCCCACTGTTCACCAGTCTTCCATTCCGATTGTGTTCTAACACTTCCGATGACTTGACAGTAAGTTTTCACACTGAGTTTTTATTAGAATATAGCATTACATTACATTAGTTTAGGGAAAGAATAATAATAGTGGCTTCTCTAGCTATAAAGTCCAGTTTGTTCTGCTGATATATTCTTGGATGTGTGGTCATCCACTGGAGCATGGGTGGCCCATGAGGGGCCATACTCTATATGGCAAACAAAACACTATCTTCAGCTATCAGTGGTCAGTCATTCCAGTTTGAGAAGGAATATACTATTTTAGCTATAAATATAAAAGTTTTATAGCTATATAAAACTTAGTTTTTCCCACCTTCAACACAAAAGCCTTTAAGAAATATGGTAAACAGATTGGTAAGGGTAAAAATATCGAAATAAAAAAAGAATTGATTATTGAAGATAAATTTTTTATATTTATACTTTATTGTATTACATTTTTAATGAACATTTTTTCTTTACATTTCTTTGGAGTATTTTTTGGATTAATTATTTTACTGAAATAAAATTGTGATTTATATAAGTACTGTCATTCTGAAGTTAATGTCTACTCTTTTATTTCAGACTTTTGAGTGTTATGTTATCTAGGAAGACCATTCCTGGAACATGGTAAATGTTTAATAAGTTAAAAGACAAACCCATGAATAAGATCTGCCATTAGTTACTTATAACACAAATATTTTAGATAATTTATTATAATATTTACTGTGCACTTTATCATACTGTGATTAATAATTTTGTTCCAGTCTCTATGAACCCATGGTAGGCTCTCTAGGGGTCCTAGAATGTATGCACACAAATTATGTTCAATAGTAGCAACTATTGAACCGCTGAGTGATCTGAAAATACATGTATTTGGGGTTTGCCTGCAGC
Organism: Mus pahari; assembly: GCF_900095145.1. NCBI lineage: Eukaryota > Metazoa > Chordata > Mammalia > Rodentia > Muridae > Mus > Mus pahari. The sequence goes on along the minus strand of NC_034602.1, from coordinate 39,860,097 downwards.
CAAATATTTTAAGAAGAAAAGATTTTGACTTGTAGGAAGCCAAAGAGATATTATTTTAGGCAATTTCTCAGAGACTTCTTTTTCTATTGAAAAAAAAAACAAAACACTTTAATCAAACCCTGTGGGCCAACTTGTAATACATCACTAATAGGATATTTTCAAAATATTTATACTCTCTCTAACCACCAACTTAAGTTCAATGTCTTCTGAATGAGCCCTATTGCCTTGCATTAGACCTACACAGGGATTTATGCCACTGTGACAAATAGGAAATGTGACTGCTAGCATAGAATGCCAAGGGTGCCTAAAATAAGCCAAATAATCAAGATTTCACAGTAAAACTCTTGCCAATGGTTCCTGGTCTTATTCTACTGCTCAGGCAGATAGCTAATGTTGAATATTTTTTCATCCTTTTGTTCATACATTATGACATATTGTCCTCTTTTTCTAACTCAAGTCATTGCATTTTCTTTCCAGGTCAATTTTTAAATATCGTGAACATCAACTACATTTAAACATATGAGTAGGAATGTGAATTACTTTCTTTTATTGGGGAGAATGTTACTTATCAACTGAGCAATTTACAAGCCATCACTAGGCCCCATAGGTTCTTTGAGTTTCTGTGAGGTGCCAGACATAACCTGGCAAACAAATGGGATTGCTTTGCCTCTTGTGGAGCCATTACATTTCGTTTTTTTAGGCTGACTCTATAGAAACTTGAACAAACTGGGGTTCTATTTGTAAAACTACTTATATTGGCAATTAACAGTGACTTCATACAGTCATGCATGTCATCATTCTCAATGCTATTATATTGTTTCAGAAAACAAGACCTTAACTGGGATTGCATCAGAAACACTCAACTCTTTCCCTATCATCAGCAAATCTCCATTATTAGTTGGATGGAATAGCACGCCCCCTACTCCATCACCCATGCTGTTATCTGTAATATACTGATATTTCATCCCTATCATCATTTTATCTTTCCCCTGGATATAGGATGTATGGGGGAGAGAAATTCATATTTACACAAGTGTGTAAATGCATTCATGGACGTCAGAGAGATTAAAAAAGACTGTAGCTATCTGGCTTAGAGAAATAAGCTTGTGCTTCCTTTCCTCAGCATGAGTAAGTGTTTTCAGACCTTTTATCAGGGTTCTTGAAAATCTGTGTCTTGAAAATGTGTTTTATAGCTAGTCACTTTTGACTTTCATTACACAATCATAGGCCCCTTGACACTGAGACATTGTTCACTTTTGGCTAGACCATGGGCCAGTAGGAAGCATAACATTTAATATATCCTATGATGGCTTGATTTGTACGTCATAAAATGATACATGATACAAATATCGTTTTGAGTTGCTTCACCTCCTCTTACATACTTACATTTATGTCAAACAAATGATCTGTCATTTTTTCTCTATGGCCACTCTGTTGCTGGCTCTATCGGGATCTCTCCCACATCTGTAGAGCTCCCACTCCATTCTCCTAAAAACCTCAGTGCTGATCTTTATTTATGACTATAGGAACCAAATCCATCTTACAGAAGGAAGCTGCAGTACTGAAGATTACTGAGCACTAAGAGGGCCTGACTCGAGAGCAGATCTATCTTCCTCACTCTGGAGTTAGGGGAACTCTAAAATACACATATGCCACATGCTAAGTCAGAATTCCTAGTTGTTGGTAATAGGAAATTACTTCTCTACCTGTTAATTGGTTGGCCACTTTTACTGTTTTCTCTGGTTGCTTCCTGTCCCTGTCTTCAGACTCTCATTATCTTACATTCTGGGTTCATCCCTTTAGTAAACTTATTTCAGTATCTGAAACCAAGAAGCCAATGTCAAATTGACCAAGTCACTCAAGCTGAATACAGCTAAGTTAACATATCCGTGTAGTAACATATTTCTTTGATAATCAGGCCAGTCCAGCTTCCCTGTCATATATAGAAATAGCTGTCTCACAGTAGACACCATATTCTGATACTAATAGTCTTTGTTCACTGTCTTACATGAAGCTCACTGAACTTTAGGAGCAGGGGTACTGTAATAGACATTATTGATTGGTACTGGGAACCTCACAGTCAGTTATTCTCTGCATAGTGATCAATTGTGGCTTCCTATAGTAAGTATGCTTTTAAAAATAATTTATCTTTGAGATATTTTGGTTATCTTCTTTGTTCTACAAGTTCTATGGGAGCAGGGTGGGAGGAGGGTATAGCGGACTTTGGGGATAGCACTTGAAATGCAAATGAAGAAATATCTCATAAAAAATGAAAAAGATGAAACATTTTAAAGGAAAACAATCGCTGAGTTCAGTATTCAGTCTTCTGTAGCAAAGGAAATTCTTATCATTTGAATAGCTGAACTCTTTAAACTTTTATGTTATATAGTATAGTCAACTACAGAAATTTACCCTGGTTTTTTGGCGATATCTGGGGGAGTATTGAGAGATTTGTATATCTTGTGTGTTTTACTATTTTTCAACTCTTTCATAGGAAAATCCTTCACACCTCGTTGATGTTACCAAGAAAATTATGTTCCAACACATATGGAAATGAGTTGATTCTCATTGGTCAGGGATAGCAGTCCTGACTTACTACTGTTTAAGTCAATAGGAAAAAAAAATCGCATTTTATACATCCAATATTGGGGGGAATGTTATCTCAAAAACCACCTTCTAATAGAGTACTGTTTATGGGTGATTGCAATTCTTTTTAGTAATTCTTTGTTTTGGAAATTTTATTTGGTCAATTCTCTTCCGTGAGGCATCTAGTCTCTCTATGTTCTGTTGGTACTAAATTCTGATGCCCTTCAGGGCCAGTAAACTCCTGATAAATTGTAGCTGTAATATGAATGGACTTTAATTCCATGTCTAGGGGAAGACTGCTGGGTTACATTAGTGGACATATTAGCATTTTATAGAAATGCAAAATACCTAAATGATTTAACTCATGGGGCTAGCAAAAACAAATGCCTCATTTGAAAATTGTCTTGGCCATTTGTGTTAATAGAGCCAGTTGTCTCTTTTGCTCTCTGAAATGAACTGCTATAAAATACTCTGGACAAGGCCTGTGATTGCAGAATAATGCTAAATTACAGTTAAATTCTAACACACCAAAGAGGGAAAAATGTGTATTTCAAGTGTAGACTTTATAAGCTGATCAACACAAATGCCTTCACTTTCCTAGCCCAATAATTTGTGTATTAGATGTATTGAAAAATATATGTTGAGAAGTAAGACCCTGAATCTGTCCTCAAAATATTCAGACTATTAGAAGAAGATGTGCAGTGATTGAAACTATATATCTGACTACATTGGGAAGTACAGAAGAAATTCTGAGCTGGGGTGTCAAAGAGCCACCCTGAAATGTTTCCTTAGCACAGTGATACTGAGGTTGTGTCATAAAAACATTATCATATTAGGGACTTCAAAGGAGAATCAATGTACAAAATGACACACACACACACACACACACACACACACACACACACACGAGAGACAGAATCGGAAAGATGCAGAGATATAGAGACAGAAACAGAGAGAGACATAGGAACAGAGAGACACAAGGTATCATATTATATGGTAATCCTCTGAGAAAACACAGAAAGTACAATTTCAATCGAAGGTCATGGAACTCTTTTCTTATAAGCCAAACTCATCCAAACCAATGCAGTAAACACAGCTTTGTGGACTCTTCTTTGTGTACAAGTATTAAACCCTGTGTTGTACCAAGAAGGCAGCTATACATGGTTGAGTGCACCTCTGTAAATCTGCATGTATTCAGATGCATTGTGTATGCAGCCCCACTGTCTTTATGGATATCCAAATTGCTCTTGGAGGTTGATCAGACCCCTCCCTACATGTGAATTAGCCTACCTCTTCCACCAGTTTTCTCAGAAGTTCCAATTACTATATTACCTAATATGTGAAGATTTGGAAATTGTCTTTTAGTTTGTATCCTCAGTCTTGAGTTTCCTAGTCACATTTCAAGCACGGAACTTCTGTATTGGTTTACAGCCAAACCTCATTTTCTCAAACTATCAAATGTGTAAACCTGTTCTCGGGCAAGCGTCCCTAAGCAGTCAACAGGAAGTTGTTCTCTCCTCTTATTCAGAAAAGCCATTCGTGACCCTGTCTTATTTATGTCTCCAATGCTTCCTTTTATCACAAGATAGAGTATTTTTTCATTATTAAAACCATTCTGACCCATTGATATAATTGTATTTATTAGTGTAAAGTCTCTTTTGAATTCTACAAATGTAATAAGGATGCAAATATTTCCCATTTTTTAAATTACAGATTGTCAGCTTAAGGTAACTCATTAGCTCACAATAGACACTCAGTAGATGTTTTCCAGAGAATATGTGGAATACTAAAGGCTAACTGAAAAGAAAAGGATACTATCTGCTATGTGTTAGCATTCACTTTTTAGTGATTAAAGCTGAGATAACACAAAAGGACTGATTCATAAAGTACAAAATATGGAAAGAGAGAACAAAGGCAGAGCCCTGGGAAAACACAGGCTCTTTAAGAAAACAGTGAGAGTGAATTGCCAAGGAAGGAATCTCAAAGACAAGAAAGGAAGAAGACATCCGTGGAGGCAAAGTTAGCAAGGTACAGAGCTAAGTGCCTCAGAAAATCCAGACACTGGAGACAGTCACTAAACTCTGCTTCAAGTGCCTTTTTTTTTTTTAATTTATAGAATAAGAAATATTTCCTTTTGGAAGTAAAATGGTGAAATGATACTGTGTGTGCCTGTGTATGCATGTGTGTGATTCTTGTCCTTGTTATTTTATATAGTGATCTGTTGCTATACTGCGGTTCACTCTCTTTTGTAGGCTTTGACATGACCTCAAGTCAGCATGAGAAGATGAACATGTACTTCCTAATGGGAGTCTTTGCCCATTGTTCTCTAGTTTCTTCTCTTTGACAACTAGTTTTTATTAAATATGGCAACTTCCATATAATAATGTAAAATAAAAGACCATTATTCATTCAAAGATTTCTACTTTGTGCTCTGTATTTAGTAAATATTTACAATGTTAATTTAGTAGTTTTTAGCTACTTATTAGCAATATAAGTAATTAACAAATTCATACATTGCCCCTCTTTGTGAGGCTCCTGTTTGTGATTATAAAGCATAGGAACAAAATAATTAAATGAACGATGAAGTGTTTACAACAGATTACAGTAAGAGTTGTTTAAGGAGGCTTATGAGCTTATATGGAGTCAAACTCAGAGATTAAGACTTGTAGAAATAAAGAATGAGTTTTCTAGGGTGTGTGGGTAGGAAAAGGCATAAAGATATATTGCAGTTGTAGTCAAAGAAGAAGTAAAATGGTAATGAGGGTAAGTATGGGACTCGGAAGAATGATAACAATGTAGCTAACACATGAAAAGAAAGTGGTCATTACTATGAAAGCACTCTGAGAGAAGAGGCCAGAACCAAGTCACACAGTGATAGATCACATCCACATTGAGATCCAATTCTTTCACCATCTAAAGAGCTGATCAGGGTTTAAAGAATATTGAAGCAGGGAGAGAGCTATGTGGATCTTATTGTGTTAGCCTTCTTCATGGTGTGAAAGTGTGCCCCTAAACAGTATCTTTTGATGAAAGCAACGATGGAAGATTTAGAAGATCTTCCCTGTAATGAACAGATTGACACACATTAAAAAAATAGCTGCATATATAGCAGAAGATGGCCTAGTCAGCCATTGTTGGGAAGAGATGCCCCTTGGTCTTGCAAACTTTATATGCCCCATACAGGGGAACGCCAGGGCCAAGAAGTGGAAGTGGGTAGGCAGGGGAGCAGGGTGGGGGGAGGGTGGGTATAGGGGACATTCAGGATAGCATTTGAAATGTAAATGAAGAAAATATCTAATAAAATAAGTTTAAAAATAACATGTTTTTAATATTAATAGCATGTCTATATTTAGGCCGTGATTGCTGTATAAAATTGGTTCTCAAGAACCCCAAAACTTTATTGTATGTTCCATATTGCTATGGAACCGTCAGTACTTAGCTAATGGAAGGTTTCACATCACAGTGTATAGAAAGCATAATTGAAAAATTAACCTTTGTAAATTTGGAATATCAATGGTTTTTACAAATATATACCTTGCAGTTTCATAAAACACAGCTGAGCTTCTGAGACACTAGAAGAACTTTATAAGGAAAAGAATAAAGTGACTAAGTACCCAATAATTATTTGATCTATTTCCAGAAAGCAATATAATTGAATAGATAAAATATCAGGGCCAAAGGTTTAGGGAAATTTAAATGAAACCTCTAGATTTAAGTGATTACTGAATTTTTCCCAAATTAAATATGTTTGTATGTAAATTCTAGGTAAAGGTTTACATAAATACCAGGAAATGGAATTATAGAAATTAAAACTTTACAAAGTATTATCCTAATTATTTAGGACATTTAAATCCCAAAGTAGTATTTGCAAATGAATTTCTTGCTTAGTACTCACACATTTCTTTCCTAATGAGATTCCATGTGTTTGTTAACAGTAAGCCATTATCAAAAACCTTCTTAATTCTTGATGTACCTCTAGTGGTCCCATGAATATAATCAATACTTGAGCTGTGAGAACTCCTTCTATGATGATTTTGCAGTGTAATAAAAGTGGATCAAATGGGAAAAATCCTAAACTGTTACAGTTAAACAAAATGGGACTGCAGTAGAGTATTAAACAAATGTGGCACATACTTTCCATTCAAAATTTATACTTATGGCCTGCTTAAAATATTCTAAAGAGAAAATCCTACAGACGAAGTAGCAAATAACTGGTCAGGGAGCACCCTTATAAAAGCAGGGGGAGGGGTGGGATAGAGGGTTTGTGGAGGGGAAACTGGGAAGGGGAATAACATTTGAAATGTAAATAAATAAAGACCAATAAAAAGGGGGAAAAGAATAAATTATGCTACATAAGACTAGAGTGGATAGAAAGTTCTCTCGTAATGCTATTATGAAAGTAGGAACAGTTTAGACAAGATTAGTATTCAAGATGTAGCACGTTTATTTATTGTGAATAGCTTTTGAAAGTAGAGCAAGCACAATGTATTAGAAGATTTACTAATGGCTGTAAAAATAATGTAACTTTGAGATACTCACTCATGTTAATGTAGAGCTGTACAATGAGAATATATATATGAATATATGTATATTAAATTAATTAAATTACTCTCTCATATTTATATATGAATTTGGCATATATATATATATATATATATATATATATATATATATATAATCAAAAGAGAGTCATAGATTGGTAAAAGAAACAAGGATTCATACCCTTGGCATATTCCTATTTTAAGTGACTAAGTTATGGGAAAGAAAATAGGAAATCAGAACAACTAATGGAGATAGAAATGAGACAGAAATGCTAAAAAGAGTGGAGGGTGGTATTCTTAAAAAACAAAGTGAGTAGAGAATGAAAGAAAAGTTGACCATCTGGCAATGCTGGCAGGTTCAGGTAAATTATGACTACATTGATCTTTAGACTGTACAATATGGAAGTCATGTTGACCTTGACAAGGCAGCCCCAGTGTGTGTGTGTGTGTGTGTGTGTGTGTGTGTGTGTGTGTGTGTGTGT
>NC_034602.1:39841587-39852468 GCF_900095145.1 Mus pahari | reverse complement strand
AGAGAGAGAGAGAGAGAGATGAGAAATGGAGATGTAAAACAGATGCAATTCTTTTCAGTTTTTCAATGATATAGAAAGTAGAGAGAGGGGCTGTTGTTTGTGAAATAGGGTTGGAAAACCAATGATATCCTTGTTCTGATTTCATTTGACTTATAGAACTAGTTATTCCAGTGTTTGACTTCTGGATATAACTGTCACATCATCTTGAAGCAGAATTACTTGATGGCCTATAGAATATATCTCCCTACATCCATGACAATAGAGTAAATAGAAAAAAAATACAGATACAGAAGATATAGAAGAATAGATACATATATAACATTGTTATGTGGCTTTTAATATTCCCTGCTAGAAGCAGGAGCTCTTTCTCGCCTCTATCATGGGATTCCAGCTGGGAAATGTGAGAGTGTTTAAGTGGTGGAAAGTTGATTTTACTGGTATTCCACTGATACAGCTTCATCATTACCTGTGCAGACTGGGACTTCTCAGTGATCCTCCTATGTTTGATTCATACATACTTCTGCAAACAGCCTCTAGATAGCCACTGGTTCACCAAGTTTGATGAAATAATTTCTTTGGTTTATGGATGTCCTCTATGATATAAATAGACATTTTTCGGTGTCACCTAAAAATTGTGACAACATATTTTGTGTGTGTGTGTGTGTGTGTGTTCCTTTTGATTTCTAAGATAACACAACTAGTGTTATACCAATGTGCTTATGAGGCTAATCTTGTAGATAAGTTAGAAACTGCTTTAGGATTGAGAGAAGATTGACAAGAGAAATTCCTTTGTCAAAAAAAGTTCATTAAGGCTGGTGAGATAGCACATTAGATAAAGTTGCCAGAGGCCAAACCTGATAATCTAAATTTTATTCCCAGAACCAACATGGAGAAAGGAGAGAATTTATGCTAACAGCTTATCATCTGGGCTCCACACATATATTATGACATATACATGTCCTAACACATGCATAGTTCATATGTATAAATAAACAAACAAATAAATAAATAAATAATAAATATGTAAAAGTGTTTGTGGATGATTATTAGAGGAATAAAAATATAACATAGAGTACTTTTACCATAATGAGATACTAAATCTATTTGTAAGAAATATTTAAGAAAGGTTGTCATAATTGTCTTTGAAGGGGGAATAGTAATTAGAAAACAGAAATGGAAAACACTGAAAATACATATTATTTTAAGCTCTTGAATTTACCATGGGACAAGCCAGAATTGGCCTTAGTCTCTAGCCCTGCCTAACTTAGTAAGGTAAGGTGCAAAGTCTAAGATAAGTAAGTCTGCTTTATAAAAATCAAATGGGAAAAAGTAGAGGCTGTATTCAGGACAATATCATGATTATTCACATACTTAACAAGCGTATTTTTGAAATGTTCCCCATCTGATTAAAACACAAAACACCTTTCTATCACAGTAACTGAGCTGGAAATATGGTTACAAGTCAAACACTCCTTGATGGACCATTTCATTTCAACCAAAATCACAAAGTCAATCAATGCTCACAGAGTACCTGTTTTATGAATGATAGAGTTATGGGTAGGTGAGTGGTAGTAATTTTGATAAGAAGGCAGATTTTTGACACTGGTTACAAAGGCAGGATTTTACTCTGGGAATTACTTAGTACTCATTAGAGAGGTATTTTCATAACTCAGATATAGCATCCATTTAGCATGCATAGTGAGCAGAGAGACCTTTATCAAAAACATAAACAACATCTTCCTTGCTTCTGCAGCATTTTATAGGCTGCTTTGTGTTTTTGTCAATTACCTAATAGAGACAAGAAGAACTTGTTCTATATTGCTATTATAACAATGTGAGATTCAGATTTTTTTAAGGAAGTTTTAGAAGTAGTTTGCAAACACATTCAAATTCAGACAAGAAGTTCACTTCCTCAATTATCTTGCTTCAATAAAGGTTACTTTGCCTTGAAACATACACTTCCTAGAACTGTGACACTAATGGCTCAATCATTCATCAACCTTAATTTCTTATCAGCAGCATATTGCATTTTCTTCCTATAAATCTTTATACTGATCAAAGAGTCAATTAAAAAAAGATTCATCTTCTCTACAGTTAGGAAAATTTCTCATTCTTTATCTGGAACAGCTACTGCAGTTGTATCAAATCCGGTGTTAGATACAAGAAGGACGTGAAATTCAGATATCTAAGTTGTAACACTACTAACTCTGCCGTTCTACAGCAGAATTTCCTTTTACCTTAGGCAAACTTCCATCAATAACTCACATTCTCTCTTTTTCTGTCTATGTAATTTGAATCTCAGTGGGAGGCTAATTTTTTAAGATTTATATTCAGTGAATAAAAAAGTAAATGAAGGAAGGGTCTTACTAAACTTAAAATGCCTTTTAAGTGTCCGAATGTTACTTTTTCCTTTGTATTAGATCCACCTGCTGTTTAACTTGCAGTCCTGAACTGCACTGCAGTAGTTACTAGATTTGACTTTCTTTTCGGGATTTATTTTCTCAATGTGGGCAACTTGACAGTAAGGGTAAAGGGTGTTCTTTCCTACAAGATTTGACATAGACTATAAGGAAGGATGTCAGATAAGGTCTAGCCGATGACATTCTTTTTTTTTTTTTAAATTTATTTACTATTATTTTCTTTATTTACATTTCAAATGCTATCCCAAAAGTTCCCTATACCCCACCCCCGCCCCTGCTCCCCTACCCACCCACTCCCACTACTTGGCCCTGGCCTTCCCCTGTGCTGGGTCATAAAAAGTTTACAAGACCAAGGGGCCTCTCTTCCCAATGATGGCAGATTAGGCCATCTTCTGCTACATATGCAGCTAGAGACTCAAGCTCATGGGGTACCGGTTAGTTCATATTGTTGGTTGTTGCACCTACAGGGTTGCAGCCCCCTACCTCCTTGGGTACTTTCTCTAGCTCCTCCATTGCGGGCCCTGTGTTCCATCCAATAGCTGACTGTGAGCATCCACTTCTGTGTTTGCCAGGCACTGGCATAGCCTCACAAGAGGCTGCTATATCAGGACCCCTTCAGCAGAATCTTGCTGGCATGTGCATTAGTATCTGGGTTTGGTGGCTGATGATGGGATGGATTTCTGGATGGGGTAGTCTCTGGATAGTCTATCCTTTTATCTTAGCTCTAAATTTTGACATTCTTAAAAGAAAAATTACCACAGATCTTAAACAAACGCTTCAACATTACATAGAATGTCTCATTTGTGCTCTTTCCCTCCATGACCAAAAGAAGGGGTCCTTTACAACAGTTTTGCTTAGACTTGAGAAGAAACTCATTTCCTTGTTTGTCTCTAATAAGGAAATACCATCAATTTGGCAACTTAGGAAATATGAATTTATTTCTCAGTCTGAATATTCAGAAATCCAAAATTGGGACATCAGCAGATTCTCTACCCGAGGAGAGGAGGGTACTACATAGTTCCTAGAAGTCACCTTCTCAGAGTACCCATGGAGATCAGGGAATTCTCTGGAACTTCTTATAAGGGAACTTATGCCATTTGAGAAGCACCACTTCATTACCTAATGACCTTTCATCCTGGTTTAAATGATAGCTCTCCTCCACAGGTTCAAGTGTCATCACCTCTGGTAGCATGGTAGGAAAGATTATGGTGAAATACAGACCTAATACAATAATTAAATCAGTTACACTTGAAGAAAGGTTTTGAAAGTTTAAATTCTTACTGTACTTCCAGTTCTCCGTCTACCTTATGTTGGTGGTATGACTTCTCAGCTTTCTGATTGGCGAATATGTTTTCTTGATTTCCAGCCACCCCACAATGATGGACTCTTAAAACCCTAGAACCACAAGCACAAATATAATCTTCCTTTTCTGAGTTGTCTTGGTCAAGGCATTTTTATAATACCATTAGAAAAGTACCTCTACCTAAAATTTCTACCCAAAACCTCATCAATTCTATGATGAATTAGTCTCACATATATGATATGAGTTAGAAGGATGAACTTCTTTGAAGATATATAAATATTCAGTTAGTGACTTTGAGTTCAGTATTCTAAGTTTTCAACTGAACTAGAAAATTTGAGACTTTTCTATGTTTATATAACTACCACATGAACACAATAGGCCTAATCTATTATTACAAGATGGATTTTTGCTTCAACAATAATTTGATGCAACACTCCAGAGCTAATCAATAATTGGACCCTCCTTGCTCATGAATCTTGAACTCAATTCGTACTGGTACAGTTTTAAATTTTTATTGCTAGCTAGTTTTGGATACTTCTAACTTACATAGTCATATTTCAGTTTTAGAGTCATCTATAATAAATGTGTGCTAGATGTGACTTATAATAGAAATGTCTGATATGACACCATGGTGAGGATTGGTGGCAGTAAAGCTGGCAGTTAGGAAGATGATATTCAGAAAAATTTTAAAAATCACCCACAAAATCATTTACTCGTAGGAAAAATATGGAGGGGAGAATGCAGTCAAAAGTAAGGTTCTAAAAAATTAAATAAAATATACATTCGAAAGAGACATGGCTTCTTAGGGCTACAAATAACCACAGCTTAGCTTAGTCTCTGAGCCAATTGCTTTGCAATGACTTGTAATAAAAGATAATTGTCTTTTATTCACCACCTTTTGGGCTTACAAGTTTCAATCATCTTTGACAGTTTGGTAGGACCACATGGTCTTAGGCGTAGCACTTTTGTAGTTTCATATGTGTCATCTCTCTCAAAAAAGATCTGAGATAGAAGAGAAAGACAGATTATCTCATCCTGTACATAGTCAGACTCTAGAAGTATACAGCTATATCTTTAGGAGGTACCCATATGTTTCAGAAGAGCAGAGAAAATTCAACCGGTCTTGGTGACTTGTGAGGAATCTGATTCACACAGAATTTAATAATATGCATCTCAAGGATGACAAAGATTAAAAGAATGAGTTATCAACTTTGATTTTATGGATTTAATTAGGACTTAATTAACTATAGCTGATCTATTTGAAACCTTCTGGGGGTGGGAATTAGATCATTGTTAGTAGAATGGGGAGACCTCCCATATGTAATAGAAAAAATGGTTAAGCAAGATTATTCGTCTACAGGCCTAAGACTTATGAGGATTTCCTAGATGCCTACTAGAGGTATTCTGTTTGAGATAAATGTCATGCTGTGAGTACACATATCAGGCAGACCTTCTATTTTTCAGTAACATATGCTTACTGAGCTCAGAGAAAATTTGGCTGAGAACACATTGGAGAATCTAAAATGCAGAATGGGACACAATATAATTTTGGAACACACATAAAGGCATAACGTGTGTGTGTGTGTGTGTGTGTGTGTGTGTGTGTGTGTGCCTCTGTGTGTGTGATTATTTACATGATATACCTGTGTCTGTCAATGTATTTCAGTTTTGATAAAAGCAATTTAACCATTTGGTTGAGGAGAACAAGTTTTCTCTTGTATACACAGAGAACTCCACCTATTAAGATTTCATGATCAAGTCATCCAGTATAATGGAGAATGTTAGTTTATAATGCTGGTTTTATATACTGAAGAGGAAAGTATCTTGAGAGGAGAGAAATAGAATTTGTTTGTAATTATTTATGGAAATCCCTTAACTTAAGACCTGCACCAACTTGAAAATTATGCCAAACCCATCAACTATTAACAAATGGACTCCCAGATAACACACACACACACACACACACACACACACACACACACACCCCACCCTTTATCCCTGATATAGAAAAATTATAGAAATTTTTAAATTATATATATATATATATATATATATATATATATGCATATAGGTGTATTGTGTATATACATGGAAATACATAGTTGTAAGGGAAATAACAGCACTAGTAATCCATGTCGCTAGACAAATTTCAACACAAACACACTATGCATTGAATTACTTAACCTAGCCGTACATTAGATTTTCAGACTGACTAGTCTTAGAATATCAAAAGTTTATTTGTTTGACCCATTCACTTACCAAATCCTTCCATTTTCTACCTTCATTATCCCTAAAAAGCATCATTCTGTTATTTCTCTATGTTTGTAATGCTTTAATCCCAACAATATTTTTTCTTTCTGTATCTTGTTCATTTCATTTAGCTTAATGTTCTTCAACTCCATCCATATTGTCACAAATGTCTGGATCCATTTCGTTTCCAAGTGCCCAAACAATTTTTATTACATCTCTCACCATGTCTTTTTGCATCCATTTACAGTGACTTAGTGTGCTTTCTTATGCTAGTTGTTGTTTATAATACTGCAGTGAACCAAGAAAGGTTGCTATTTCCACTCAATGGCGATCACATTGCTTTGGGTATATGCCAAGAAGAGCAATTGTGCGCCATATGTTAGTGCTATTGTTAACAGTTTATAGCATTTTCATCTATTTTCTACAATGGATACAGCTATCAACATTTCTATTAATAGTATGCAGGATTCTTTCTTCTCTACTTTTCTTAGTATATTCTATTCCTGTGGTTTGTATGCTACCCATGGTAAAAGGTATGAGGTGGGAGTTTCCTTTGCTATTGATTAGATTTGCTCTTGATGGCTAATGTTGAGCATCTTTCATTTGTCCATTATTCATTTATATATATTTTGAGGAATATAGTCTACTTTAGATCTTTGTCTATTTCTTTTCTTTTATTGGTTATTTTATTTATTTACATTTCAAATCTTATCCCCCTTCCCAGATAAACTCCCTTATTTCTTCCTCATTATCTCCTGCTTCTATGACAGTAGTCCTACATCCACCCACCCCCTCCTGCCTCAGAGCCCTAGCATTCCCCTAAGCTGGGTCATTGAGCATCCACAAGATCAATGGGCTCCTCTCCAGTTGATGCAAGATAAGGTAATCCACTGCTACATATGCAGCTGGAGTCATGTGTCCCTTCATGTGTACTCTTTTATTGGTGGTTTAGACAGAATCTCTGGGCAGTCTGATTGGTTGATATTGTTGTTCTTCCTGAGGGGCTGCTAAAACCTTCAGCTCCTTCAGTTCTTTCCATAAGTCTTTCATTAAGCTTTTTTCTTCATTTTAAGATTTTTATTGTTATTGATTTTTAAATTTTTCTCTTGTATTCTGAGTGTGATGTGTTTGTTAGACTTTCATTTTCTCTTCAAGTGCTTTCTCTTAATCTATAGGCATTTTTTCCATTTTATTTCCTTCCTATGAAAAAGCTACAAGTGGTTTACGAAATCTCATAGCTTTTTCTCCTTGAATTTGATAAGACAGAAATTCAGTATATATCTATCGCTTACTCTCTCCATTTCACTGAGAAAACACCTTTCCTATTCATATGCATGTTTGGAATAGCACCTCTGTTCAAGTTGAATTTGGTGTAAAGGATCCTATCCACATTCAAATGAAAGATAGCTACCTACTTGTTGAAAACAATCAACATATAAAGATGTAAGCAAAATGTGTAGGAATTGTAGGAAAGAATGGCTCAGCAGCTAAGAGAATTCCCCTTCTTCCAGAGATTAGAAGTTTGGCTTCATAGCATTCTTGTAGGATAAGTAACAGCTATCTATAATCACAGATCCAGGGAATGTGATGCCCTCTTTTGCCCTCCAGTTATTCATATCCCCAACACACACACACACACACACACTAAATAAACAAACAAACAAAAATATGTTATCATTTTAACTACTCTAGTGTTTGGGTAGTGTGAAACCATAGAGATAATAAAATGTTTAACAGTATCTTCTATGAACGAGAAGAATGGGGGACGGGGATGAAGAGCACATGACTTGAGGGTAGTGAAGCTATAAAAGTGTAGTTGGGGACACATGGCTTTATGACTGTTTCCAAACCTGTGTGTGATTTATAACATCAAAAATGAACCTGAATGCTTACTTTCAATAATGCCATTTCAATATACATTCAACTGTGGAAACAGTGTTCTTTCCTTCTATGGTGGGAGATGCTGATAAAGTGGAGAGATATGTGTAAGAAGGGACTGTGACTTTGTGATAAATGTCTGCATCTTATACTTTTACTGTTAACACTTCTTCACTTCACAGAAGAAGTTGCTTTTTAAGAGTTGCTCCCATGATTATAAGAAAAAGTTTTATGTGTAAGTGCTCAGGAAATATATTTCTAACTATAGTTCTTTGGTTCTCTGAGTATTTTAAAATGATGGAAATTTAGGAAATAGCATAATCAAGATAGTGTCTTAAGAATATCTCTTATGACATTCTCCCCAGAGATAGGCCATAAAGACTAAAAATAAATACTCTTTTATTCCTTTCTCTGTAAAAAGGCCGAAGAACCTGGAAGGGCCACTTTCTGATCTTTCTCACTCGGTTACAGAAGAACCTCCTGTAAGAAGTGATCTCTTCTGTGTGGAGAGAAAATAATTCTTCCACAGAGATGGAAATGAATCCTCCAAAACAGACCTTGGTGAGTCCTCACAGCTCATTTTTATCAAATATGGGCCCTCAACAGTACTTCTACACAACTATTCCTAAACATATACAGATCTTTTGTCTTTAGGTCTTCATTTTCAAAGCTTACCATGCACATAAATTTTATATTATATTTTTAATGTGCCCAGTTCTAATAGTTGAATAAGCCATGGACTTAGATATTGGTAAGAAAATGATATGCCTTTCTGTCCTTTACATAAGTAGCATGAAATAATATTAGCAATGAACTAGCAATAAGTTTTTGTGGCATAAAAGTTCAATGAGCAATTGGGTCTATGTGGTATAACTATATAATTCTCAACCCAGGTTGTGTTTTCTTTATCTCTAAAATCTAATTTGCTTTAATTTCCTGTTTTTTGATTAATCTACTTCATCTTGAAATATTATTAATAATTTTGCTGAAAAACCATGTCAATGAATTTCGTATTATTTTAATGGTCAAACACAGATGCACTTTTAAATCAGAGAAGGTTTTGCCTTCATTCAGTGAGGAGAAAAAATGCAGTGTGAAGAACATCTCACAGACATTTGGGGGAAGTGGCCATGTATCCACACACTTTTGCCATCAAAAACTTTTGAGTGTTTGCGTAATAACTCACATATAACAAACTATTGCCACTGGAACTTTTGCCTTGAATCGGGATTATCCAAACATGTCACAGCCAGTTAATTTGTTATCACATGCCTCTTTAGCTTGCTGAAACACCCTGTGGAGCAGATGGCAGAGTTCTGTAAGGTCAAGTGTGGGATATTAAATGCTGAGCATCTGAACAGCTGGAGAGTTTTAGGAAAAGAAACAGAACGAGAAGGAAATATATGTGGGCATCATTAGCTCTCTCTCTCTCATATTAGCATGATAAACTAGAGTTCCTCACAAGTCAGCCATGGGACCTATGACTTTGATAGAAGACACTATAAAAGGAGACCTTCCTCTGAGTCAGTCCTCTTCCCCATTACACCTGCACAGACAATTTGTTTTGCTGTGCCCTCTGGCTATGAGTAGCCTGATGGTGATGGGAGTCATCAATAGGCCCATAAGCACCATCTGTGCAGAAGTGAAGCTAATGAGCAAAGTAAGCAGGAGCCCATGAGGGACTGACAGGAGAGGGTCAGGAATTTGGATTTTTAACTCAAAGCAACCCAGAAGTGGGACTTCACATAATGCAGTGAATGACAGCCAGGACTGTGTACCAAGTTGACCAGGTGGGCTCTTTTGTATTTCTCCTATCATACCATATACCAAACCAACTGAAACAAACCTCTAGGGTTGATGTGCAAGGACTGTAGGAGAAGCATCTGAGAAAAATTTAATGAAAAACAAATTGTGAAGCCTACTGAGAAAAGAGGTTCTATTGCTTTGATTTGATCAGCAATCTGCTTGTCTAAATGCTTAAGGTCTTTGTCCCCAGTTGGTTTTTGACCAGTCAATAAAAATGCCAGCGACCAATGACTGGGCAAAAGGAGATGGGGCAGGACCCTTAGAGGTGTGCAGGGCTAGTACACAGGGGAGAAGAGAAAGGATTGGCATGAAGCAGTAGGAGACAGATAGACATAGCTGAAGGAGAAAAAGCCAATCAGCCATGTGAGAATTCTTGTGGGTGGTCACTGGCCACTTCCCTGATTGGGCCTGGGGTAGCAGGGGAAGGTTTAGGAGTGCCCAGCCTTTGAGGTAGCCAAGGCATTTCAAAAATAAGCTAATGTGTATGTGTCTTTTATTCTCAGATCCAAAGATTCCCTGGGCAAGTGACTGGAAGTGCAGTCCACCAGGAGCATAAAATTGGGAAGCCCAAACTCAACATTATAGAAGTTAAATTCTCAGTTCAGTCTGTTGTTTTAATCCAAGTTTATATTCACTGTTTAGGATTCTCTACTAGTCTAAGTATTTTCCATGGTATTCTGTCTTTAGCTGCACCTCGAGTTGTTAGATGTGTGGAATTTAAAAGTATTATGTTTAGATGCACAGATTTGGTGTGTAGCTTCTTATGAAAATTCTCACAGGAGCATTTAAAATGAAAATATTTCATGTTTCATTCTTCCACTCATTTCTCAAAAATGTATGTTGAGAATTTGTGACTCATTTCGCGTCTGGGGATACAATGGTAGCCCATCAGCAGGACAGGTTCTCTTGTCATAAAACCTTAACATTACAGGAATCAAATAACCAAATATAGGCTGGGAAGATGGCTCATCAGCTAAAAGCACCTGTTGTGTACACTCAACAACATGCATTCAGTCCCCAGAGCCCATAGAAAGCTGGCTATCGAAGATATATCTGCAATTTCTGTATTCCTAAGGAAAGGTTGGAGGAAGAAAAAGGAAAATCTCCAGGAAGCTCATGGACTTGTTAGCCTAGAGAATGTAAAAGAAGAGACATTACCATGGTGGAAGGCAAAGACCATCCTTTATAAAATGTCTTCTGTCTTCTATACATATCACACACACA
>NC_034602.1:39794649-39841511 GCF_900095145.1 Mus pahari | reverse complement strand
AGATAAAAGGAAATACAAGGCCGAGTTATTTTTTTTTTTTTTTTTTTTTTTTTTTTTTTTTTTTTTTTTTTAAGAACTACTCTTTTCCTTACAGCCAATTCCTCAGAAATGCTTGTTTGCTCATCAGTCTGCTCACTCACTCCAACTTCTTTATTGTCAGAAAATCCTCCTTACCTCCCAGGCTTAACACGTGTTCAGCTTTCTTTTATCTCTGTCAATAGTCCAGCCTTTCTGATGAAGAGATTCTTCCTTTGAAGATTGTCTCAAACTTAATAGGTGACTTGAAGTCTATAGAGTGATGAGCATGCTTGGCTCGGATGAGTTATATTTCAGTGACTGCCTAGTGAATAACACCAGGATGCTGTCCATAAATTGTTGCTGGAATTTTTTTATTGTTGTTGTTAGAGAGACAATTTTTCTTTATTTTTCCCAACTTCCTTTTTTATTTAATTTTTATTTTTATTTAATTTTTTTATTTATTTGCATCATAAATTCTGAACCCTTGCAGAGTTCTTCAGCCCCCCATTTCCCCTTTCCTTTACCTCTGAGAGAGTACTCCTATTTTTTCCTCTGGAGCATCAAGTGTCTACAGGATTAGGATCATCCACTCTTTCTGAGGCCAGACAAGGCAGTCCTCTGCTACATATGAGCCAGGGACCTTGGACAAATCCATGCATGTTCTTTTATTGGTGCCTCAGTCTCTGGAACATCAGGGGTCCAGGTTAGTTGACTGTCTTCTTACTGGGTTTCAATATGCTTCAGTTTCTTCAATCCTTCCCTTAACTCTTGCATAGGGTTCCCTGAACTCAGTCCGGTGCTTGGCTATGAGTATATACATCAGTCTCAGTAAGCTACACATAGAACCTCTCAGAGGACAGCCATGCTATGATCCTGTCCACAAGAAAATCATAATATCAGTAATAGTGTCAGGAATTGGTGCCTATCTATGGGATGGATACCAAATTGGGTTGGTCAGTGGTCGGCCATTCTTTCAGTCTCTGTTCCATTTTTGTCCCTCCTTGCATTTCCTTTAGACAGGAACAATTTTGGGTTGAAATGATAAAATGTACCAAGACCCTTAGGAAAACTCAACAATGTCAAATATATTGTAGATTCCAACAACGTGAGAGCTCTCTTTACGGACATGTGGATAAAGTACATAACAGGAATACTGCCCATTTTATTTCCTTATTAAAGCCATAATTTTTATCAGCACACACTGAGACCACTTTTTTTTTAAAAATCATTCTCTTTCCCATCGTGGCTTGCTCATTGTTAATGAAAACTTTCTAGAACAAGGCTATGATATGTGAAGTGAATTGACTGAATTTTCAGGTACATAAGAAAACTGCATCATGCTGTTATTTCATTGATATATTGAGATTGTATTATATATAAAAGAGGATTGTATAAAACCTTAGTGTTGTTTGTGCTCTTTTTGCTAGTTGCACAGAAAATGTCTCTGATAACAGTACATGTTGCACAAAGTAAAATTACAAGAAGAAATATAGAAAGATTGGGGAGAGAGAAACGGAAAGAGAGTGTACAGCAAAGATAAAGAGGTAATAAAGGGGAAAGGAATAGTGAAAGAAGATAGAATAGAGGAGAGGAGAGAAAGGTAGCAAAACACTTATAGCCTAAGTAAATTATCAAGTACGTCCCTGCTAACATTTTGAAGAGTGTTTTAGAATTATTTTCCTTTAATATTGTCAGAAAGAAATATATATCAATGTTCCTGTTATGGAGAATGATCAATTTTGAATATATATTTATCTTTGCTACAAGTGAGGAAGTCCAATTTTATGTAAATCATATAATTAAAGATTAAGATAATGTGATTACAAACAACCTAAGATAGTTAAGATATTCCTAAGTAAAAATAGAGTTCCAGGTCTCACTATCTCCTATTTCAAATTGTACTACAGAGCAAGAGTTGTGAAACCAGCATGGAACTGGCACTCACACACACAATAAAACAGACAAATCAATCAACAAAATCATGCTAAAGACCCAGACATAAATCCATACACATAAGGACATCTAATTTTTCTTAAAGAAGGCAGCAATCTACACAGAAAAAGCACAGTATCTTTAATAAATGGTGCTAGTCAAACTAGATGGTCACTATAAACCCAGATATACTAAACTTGCTGAAAGAGAAAGTAGGAGGGGATAACTTTGAATTCATCAGCACAGAAAAAATTTCTGAATAAAATACAGATACAAAATGATAAATTAACAAATGGAATCTCATTAATTTGAGAAACTTCTGTACAGCAAAGTTCACCATCATTCAGACAAAGGGACAGCCTTCAGAAGGGAAAAAATAATCTTACCAAGTAACCATCTGATGGAGAGCTAATATCTAACATATATTAAGAACACAATAAGAGATATCAAAAAAACAAATAACCCAATTAAGAGTCAGGAACAGATCTAAACAGAATTCTTAAAAGAGGAAACTCAAACGGCTGAGAAACAAAGAAATGTTCAACATCCTTAGCCATCAGCAAAACTATTTTGAAATTTCATCCTACACCTGTCAGAATGGCTAAAATTCATAAAACAAGTGACAGCTCATGCTGGTGAGGATGTGGAGTAAAGGGGACACTAATACATTGCTACATTGCTGGTGTGAGTGCAAATTTGTACAGCCACTATAAAAATCAGTTTTCCCCTTCCTCAGGGGGACAGGAATCAATTTACTCCAAGACCCAGCTGAACAACTTGTGTATATACCCAAAGTGTTCATCATACCACAGAAACCTTACTCAACTATGTTCATTGCTGCTCTATTCCTAATAGCCAGAAGCTGGAAAAAAATATGTCCCTCAACAGATGAATGGATATAGGAACTAAAAGCATGATATTTTTAGGTAAATTGGTGGAAATAGAAACAGCAAAAAAAAAATCATCCTGATTGAGCTATCCTAAACTCAGAAATACAAATATGGTATGTATGTATATATGTGGGTATTAGCTGTTAGGTCAATGAAAACCAAGGTACAGATCATAAAATAACAGAGATTAGTTATAGAATAGGGAATAAATAATGTAGATAAATCTTATTAGGAAAGGGAAACGGAACAGATAGTTACAGGTGAATAATGGTACTGGAATGGGAGGATAAAGTAAGGAGGGCAAAAGGGCTAGTGATGAGAGATGGAATATGGGGAAAGACAGCTAAAAGTATGGGCCATCTGAGAGGTAGTATGGAAACCTAATAACACACCAGAAGCTTCCTAGATTATAGTCATATATGAAGACAAGCTAACTGAATTTCTCAATTATGGGAGGAACAAACTCTAACCTGGACGTGTCTTGTCACTAAATGACACTTCTAGTTCTAAAATTGGATGACATGTAATTGAGTTATTGGCCAAAGGGTCCAATGGAAATCCCCAAACATCACAAGCAGTTGCCCAAGACTATATTCTGCTCTTTACAAACTGAAGTCAAGACCCCACTGCTGAAAATTACACCTACACAACTCATTGAACATGGAGAAATCAAGTTGATGCCTATATAGAGTCTTCTCCCCTATTTCTGGTGTCTTTAGTGCAGGAAGGTACTATTTGCATTACCAACAAAACAAAACAAAACAAAACAAAACAAAACACCCATAAACATAGACCCAGCCACAACACTTTTAATCTCCAATGATGTCCTGCTTGTGAGATATCTTAGTGCAATGGAGGCACAAAGTTTATGTAAGTAACCCAACATCTGATTTGACTCCAGGCTCATTCAACAAGATGCAACCCATTCCTGACCCTGCTTGTGTGACCAAAGACTGAGACTAGATAATTCAGGGATCTATCATAAAGTCAAATACTATAATTCTAAAACAAACAAACATACATACATACATACAAGCAAACAACAATGAAGACTCCTAATAACCTACCTTGTGCCAGTTTAATACATCAGTGCTTCATTCAGCCATCATCAGAAAAGCTTCTTCCGAGAGCAGATAGGACCAAATACAGAGACCCACAGCTAGACTGTATGCTCAGAGAGACCTTGAAACACTCAGTCTAAAAGGGATACCTCCATCAAAATATCTGTCAGAACTGGGGGAACCCTGAGGAAGAGGAGGTGGAAGGAATGTAAAGAAAAAAAACATGGGATGGAGGACACCAAGAAACTAAGGCCTTCTAAATCAGTATGATCAAAGCTCATAGGAATGACAGAGACTGAAACACCATGCACAGGACCCATATGGACCTGCATCAGGTCATCTGTGTCTATATTATGACATCCAATACTGTTTTTTAAGTGGGATTCATGAGCATGATGAATAGGGCTCTGGTTGACATGCCTTTTGTTGAGCTCTTTTGCTTTTATCCTAACTTGGGTTATTATTGCTATGAGGAAACATCAAGACCAAAGAAATTCAAAAGTAACATAAATTCAACAGGACAGGGTCCAGGAGACAAGAGTTGATGCAGAGGCCATGGAGGAGGGCTGCTTACTGGTTTTTGCGTCATGGTTTATTCAGCCTGCTTTCTTAGAGAACCTAGGACCTCCAACATAGTGATAGCACTACCCGAAATGGGCTATACCCTTACCCATCGATCAGAAGTTAAGATAATGCCCTACATCTGGATCTTAAGGGGACATTCTCTCAATTAAAGTAGCCTTTTTTCAGACAAATCTAGCTTGTGTAAAGTTGACATTGAACTAGTCAAGATACCTTCTGTTTGTCTGTTTTGTCCAATTCTGAAGGATTCACTTTTGCTTTATCTTGTATTTTAGATTATATTTCATTTTTTATTATCCCTTAAAATCCTGGGTTTTGTTTGTTGTTTGTTTGTTTTTGATGTAAAACAGAGGAGTAGGATTGGATGGGAGAGAAGATGGGAAGGAACTGGGAGGATAGCAGGAGTGGAGAGACACAGAAGCCCAAATCAGGATAACTTATGTGAAAAATATGTACATTTCCATAAAGGGAAAATAAACTATCTTAGGCAAAACCTTGGACCTAGTGTGTTACTTTTGATTATCCTATTGAAGATCTCCTGACAGAGATTAATGATGTGACTTTACTTTAATATCAGGATACTGAAACCACTTACACATTTAACATTAGAAAAGTAATAAAATATGTCATGACACACCCATTTGCTTTTTAGGAGTCTGGATTATGAATTGATGTAAATCCCCCCCCCCCTCTCTCTCTCTCTCTCTCTCTCTCTCTCTCTCTCTCTCTCTCTCTCTCTCTCGTACTTGTTTTTCTTTTTAGGCTTTCTTTAAGTTCAAAATAAGGTTAATTATGATAATGATACTTTTGCACTGTATTGAAAAAATATAGAAATGATAGTTTAAGACATTTTATAAATAAAATTTGCTTGAATAAAAGAATAGATATTGTAAATAAATATACTGAATTCTTATCCTGTTTTTTATTTAATAGCTCTCTATATTTAATGTTTCTAATCCTCCTTTCCTCATATGTGAAACAGGCATATAATGTGCGCTCAACTGGTCATGTACCAGTTATCAACACTTCACTTAAAAGAATGTGACATTCTTGAGATAATTAGCATTAATCACTTTGATCTCCACTTCGCTGAACCTACCATTTTACAATAATTATTTTTTTCTTGCCTCAGTTTTAAGTACCATAAGACTTATTGAGATGTCATTAAATTTGAAATGATACAATTCATTATTTCAAGACTTTGCCAATCAAAAGGAATACATGTACATACATAGGCAAATAGAAATCAAGTGAGTATCATTCCTAACAGTTCTGGGCAAGTATATAGGTGAGGTTTCTCAGGAAGGGGATGGTTTTCTAAGATGGTGTCTGAAATGAATGGTGACAGGTTAGCACAGGGGGTCTTGCTTCTGGAGGAGCTGCTGATCACAGCAGGGCTGTGTAACCCACGAGAGCAGTTGTTGAGATCTCAGTGGTACTGATGCAGAGGATGCCAGGCTACACAGAAGGAGGAAAATTGGAAGAGGCTGAAGAAGCTTCAGCTTTTAAAGACACATGAATTTACCTCCTGTTTTCTGCCGTCTTACTCAAAGTGAAGGTCCTTTAATTCTGATTACAAATGGATCAGAGTTTGAAGGAAAAAAAATAGTTTTAGAATCATTTTCAGACAAATTTCACTTTGTGTATTCTTCTGCTCTGGAGCATAAGGCGAACTAGCAATTTGCTCCTCTATGTAGATAAAATGGGCAAACTTGGGGTGTCTACAACAATTTTCTTTGCATAGTTTAATATTAAAAAATCCAACTCATGCTACCGTTGGATAATTTGGTAATACTTTCAAACTAGGTACCCTCTGTTTATCACCAGCACTTTCTCCTCAATTCTATCTGTTCTTAAAATTTCTCTCTACATGGACCTGTTATATAAGTATCTACCACTGAGTTACATTCCCAGCTAGATCATCTCAATGAGAACATGAGGGTAGGTTTATGGTAATGTTGCTATTGCTATCCATTTATATACCAACAGTAAGTGATGGGTTCTTACAGAAACCTGTTCATGCATTTTATTGTTAATTGCTGCATTGAATAGGTTCTCTTTCCTTGCCTTACCTACCACCACCCCACACCCAGCTTCCACCTCCCCACTCCTACCCAACATATATACATGAGAGAAATGGCATTTGTTACACAAGGCAAGTTTCTTATTGATTGAACCTGAGAGGTGTTAGATATACCAGTGGCTAGAATGATTTACTCTCCCACTAAAAACATCAGATGTGAGGTGAACAGGAAGACCAATGGAAGACAATCTAAATGAAACTGTAATTATTGTTGCTTTTCTTAGATTCATGATGTCATCATTGCTAAAATTGGTGTGATGGCTAATGTGCTTCTGGACACTCAGGGGCTTTGGTGAGTCCAACCATCCATTCATTTATTTTTACCACAAACACTGGAAGTAGATGAGGAGGGGATTGATTATAAAGTCTGAATAAACTTCAGCATAATTGGGCTGAGCTCCACAAACATGATAGAATGCTTTTTTTGTTTTGGGATTGTCTGAAATGAATTACAGAAGGATCTCCACAAACTACAGTACAGGAATGGCCTAACATGCCTGAAAGGCTTGTTGTACAGATGAAGTCCCAGATAACAAAGACAGATGTTTGACTGGCTTCTTCCCACCTTTAGAATGCATTTCCTTACAGCTGTTCTCCATTGCTGAGGAGGGGAGTGGGCTGGTTAAGCATCACAGGGGGCACTGCAGTAAATCAGATTGCATCTCTTCAGGATAGACCAAACTTCTCTTAAAGAAGTTACATATAGCTCCTCAGTACCTTGTGGAGGGCCAGATGACTTCATTCATTTCCATTAGCATCCCTTATTACAGTTTATGTTGCAGATGAGGTTGTGTGTTGTGGAAACTTCTTTTGAAGTAGTAAGGAAGAAAGAAAAGAGCTATGCTTCGTGTACAAGACTCTTACACTGTTCAAATATAAGGTGGAGATTCAGATTCAGATTAAAATGTGTCTTAACTTCAAATTTTTCCTCTTATCTTCCCCGTTTTTTTTTCTTTTTCAAAGATAACCCTAAATTTCTAGTTGAAAGAAGAAAACCTTTGCAAATTCATATAAGGTTTCTGGACAGTCAAAACCCTGTAGTGTTTATTCATGCACAAAATAAACTAGAACAGAATTATCTTCTGAGAACCTTCAGTTATCCCACATACATGAGCTAATCATGTGATTGACATCAGAAAATAAAATCTCAACCAATTTATTTGTTCCATAGTCTTATGGGAAAATTATGGGCTCTTATAAGATCTTACTCCTTATTTGCTATGTAAATTTTAATTAGTCTTTCCTTAAATTGTTATGAACACATCATGGTAGGATATGAAGCTGCTATATTACTTCCTATCGCTTCTGTACCAACTGATCACAAACTCTGTGGTGTAAAATGAAACAAAAAGGTTTTCTTAAAGTATCAAAGAAAAAAGTCCTAAAAAAGGGTTTGATGATGCTAAAATCAAGCTATTACTAGAGACAGTCTCCTCTGAAAGAATTAATTTTGGCCATTTCCAGATGCAAGAGGATATTGTTTGCCATTTATTGGCTTGTTGGAGCATCATTCTAACCTCTCACATTATCACATACTTCTCCTTTCCCCATCTCCAACCTTCCTCTGTTATAATATTCCCAACTCACAATTGCTAGTTATACTGACCACATACTTTCCACAGTATAGCACATTTGTAATGTCTAGGTATTAGGATATCTTTAATAGTCCATAGGTTATTACATAGATGTTGTGCAGATATTGGCAAAATACAGTTCTACTCTTCTCCTGGAAGAACTTATGGCATTATAGCACAGCCATTTTTAAGAGTTTGTCTTTATCAGAACATTCTGTAAAATCAAAACAAACAACAACAACAAAACAAACAAGCAATGTAAGACAGGAGAGAGAGAGGGAGAGAGAGAGAGAGAGAGAGAGAGAGAGAGAGAGAGANACACACACACACACACATGAGACAGTCAGACAGAGAGAGGAAGAGAAGGGGTGAAAGAGAAGAGTTGAATGAAGAGAGAGAGAGAGAGAGAGAGAAGAAAGAGAGAGAGAGAGAGAGAGAGAGAGAGAGAGAGAGAGAGAGAGAGAGAAAATGCCAAAAATTGGACTGGAAATTGGGTCGGGGTAAAGAACTTGTCTTGTAAGTATGCTGAATGGAGTTTAGATTCCCAGTACCTCTTTTAGTGCCAGGTAGGTGTGACAGTTTGTATATTCATTGCCTAGGAAATAGAAGAGGGAGAAACCCCCATGCCAGATGGATATCAACACTAGCAAGATCAGCAAGTATTAATTTGTAATTCAAAAAGGTACCTCAGTATATAAGGTGATTAACTATTGAGCAAGACTTCCTACATCAACCTCTGGCCACCCACATGACTGTGCACACATGTGTGTCTCCAGGTCGTTCACATACACATGCACATCACATATATACATATAGCAAAAGAGAGAGGAATATGTGATATAATTATTAAAAGTAAACAAACAAAAGCCTTCAAAGCTAGTAGAATCCATAATTGTTATATTTATGATATATTCTAGCTTCCATCCTTGATGAGTATTTAGGGTTTTCCTTATGGTATTTACTGAGTTATGTGTGGAAAGCATCAGGGAGAAGGCTAAGTGTTGTAGTCAGCTGTAAGTACAAAAGCATGATGTGCAAAGGGGGCCACTTTCCCTCTCACTACATCATGAAGCCGGTTATAGCAAAGCTGCCTGGTGTTTGAGAGTGAAAATGTGAAAGTCATCCCAGATTTCAGAGTTCATGAGAACACATGCCGGGTGATGTGAAAGAATTGGAGCTATGAGGTATTTGCAGTCTCTGATTTAATATTCTTTCCAACTGGACTGACATCATCATCATTTATCTTCAAGGAAACCAGAGGGAGGCCAAAATTGTTTCAGTTTCACTCTGTTTTACTGGTAAATTCCAGTCCGTTTGCCGGTGTCCTCTATGAAGTGATAATTCATGCTGCCATCACATGAAATGAACCAAGTAAATCAAAATATTTTTCAGAGGGGAGTTGCCTGGGGAAGTGAAAGAAACAGCATGCTGGCCTTCACATGCTGGGCTATTTTTGGATAGCCTTCTTCAAGGATCAATTCAAAACTAAATTCTACAACAAAGCTGTCCTCAATGAAGCAGAAAAATATGTCTAAGAGCCCCTCCTACTTAACTAAACTCACCACCTTATTGCACCTGTCCTGACTGCACAAAGTCCTGAGCTTATTCTGCACATCACAAAACCTACTGGAAATAGAGATTGTGGTTAAAAATTCAGGGTTTGTTAACATTTATTTAGCCATTATTTAAGTAAAGATATTTGTCATAGTTAATGCTCTATTGCTGAGAAGAAACAGGATGATAATGGCAACTCGTACAAAAGAAACTGTTTAATTGAAGCTGGCTTACTATGCCAAAGGCTTAATCCACTATTATCATGGCAGGAAGCATGGTGGCATGCAGGCAGACATGGTGCTGGAGAAGTAACTGAGAGTAATATATCTGGATCTGTGTGCAACAGGAATAGAAAGCCACTTGGATTGGCATGAGCATTTTAAGAAAACCCTCAAAGCCCCCCAGTGACACATTTTCTCCAACAGGCCATACCTTTGAACCCTTTCAAATAGTAACATCCCCTGTTGACCATGCATTCAAATCTCTGAGCCTTGGGGGCCATTCTTCCACAACAACCGCAAATGATGATGCTTTTTCATTCTCCTACCTTTTTGGGCAATCAATTTCTATATTCATTCATTCATTCATTCATTCATTCAATTTTACTAAGAACAATTGCATTAAATATCTTATGTCTACCCATGTTGTGCCAAGTTCTACAGGAGTAAAAAGCATGTCAGATTTAGCAACCCAACTGTTGGCCCACTCTTCAGTTGGAATTGAAAACCCTGATTTGAGGACAGTGAAGAAGAAGCAAGGAGGTTTGGGATGATGATCTGTTTAAAAGTGGGCAAGAGCACTACTGAATTGTCGTACCAGGTAGAGTAACTGAAGTCACTGGGCAACTGGCTATACACTTCCCAAATGAGTAAGCGTGTCTTGTCCTTAATCACTGTCTAGTTTGTCATGTAGCAGAAGCCAGGTGGAAAACTTATGTTAAAAATTCATGGTGCATGATCAATAGGAAATGAAATATTTGTTTTTCCTATCAATCTTGTTTTACTCTGTTCTGGTTCATTGTAGAAAGAACTAAATAATATTGCCCCCTAATTCTTTAGCTGCCCCACTAAGATTGCTAAATCTTGTTTGGAACTGGATTGATTGAATTCCTATGATTCAGAGTAACTATCAGTGTCATTAGGCATTCAAGTCATATATCTAAGAAAATCTAGTCTTATTCTTTTTCTTTGTCAATGTATTGGTCCAATAAATTTAACATATAGCTGAAAGAGGACTGGTACCCTATTTTTTTGTAGATATCTTAGTCATGTCTTCATTTGCATGTGAGATTCCACTAAACTTTCTCCCAAATTATCTTCACCTTGACTGTTTTTTATTTCCCTATTCTCATATGGTTCAAGGTAGATTTTTCTATTTCCATTTCTTTTTCTACTGTTCTCTTCCTCTCTAATTTTTCCATTTTCACTCTAGGGAAGTTCAATGAACAGATACCATTTTAATAGTTAGTGACTCATTCTCTTTTCTCTCCTTCTAATACCAAGTCATTGAATTCATGTTAGAATCAAAAGAATTATCTTTACAGTTCTTTATCTTACCTTGTTGGACCCAAGGGTGTTAGTACAAGTTCTGATTTGATATTTATTTCATGGTAAAATGAGGTGACAACTGTCAACAATATAAAAGACTATTCTAAAAAAAATACACAAAAAAAAATCTATAAGTACATACCAGTCATCTTGATACTGAGAATATTACATTATATCCAACATCGGAGGGATAATCGGAGCATCTCTGGAAAATATTCAATACATTACAGAGAATGAATTAATCTCTTTGATTTATAGATTTCAAATAATAATTTAGTCAATTCTTCATTTTAAATGATTGTCTAAGTCTGAACAAATATATTTTCCCAGAAATATTATACTTAATTTAATGTAATATAGGATAAGATATAGCAATAAGGTAGAAGAAATAATCATAAAAGCATTTCTTACCACCCTTCAATGCAAACTGTGTGTGTGAGACTGTATGTGTGTGTGACACTATGTGTCTGTGTTTATGTTAGTGTTAAGTGTGTATATGTATGAGTGCTTATATGAGTATGTGTGTGTGTGTTTGTGTGTATATGAGAGAGAAAGAGATATAAAGAACACTATTTGTCCATCCAGCATGCTTTTTGTTCTGCCTTAGACGTTAAGCAGTGCATAGAATTTTGACATACCCTTCACATGGAAGGAGTCCAACTTCTGAGAATTGTTGACAATGAAAACTACCTTGAAGACCACAAGGAAAACCTGCAGTGTTACTATACTTCTATTTTCAATTTACTTGCAAAAGTCTCAAGAGCAATGCATTCTATAACTCTGATCAGCGTGCCTTGGTTTCAGACAGACACAATGAAAATACATTTTATTTTAATTAGTTTAAACATATTATTAGGGCACAGAATTTGCTAAACCATCTTCAAGGTTTTCTACATTTGTGTATGTGAGATCACACTTCTCTTCTGTGCAATAAACTAAACAACACCACTCTGTGCTTTAGGAATACCAGACAAGCACAGGGTGTCACAATGACTGTTATAGTGAGGCATTGATATCTGGTATTTATGGAAAGATAATTGAGCGAGAGATGACTGACTGAATGACATGTGACTGCAATATTTTTTTTTCAATTTTGTAGTTAACTTAGTGTCATATGAAGAGATTCAGAGACCACTATGTATTTTGATTCATTTCAGTCATATGTAAAATCCACAACCAAGGTCTGAACACTGGAACCTATTGCTAAATAATAATAATAATAATAATAATAAATAAAGGGAAAGACTCAATGCTACAAATATCCTGTCTCCTATTCTGCATTTGTTATTCAAGTAGCAGAATGGAAAAATTACATTATCAGCCACTGTGTTGATATTGTAATTAGACTGTAGACTGAATAAAGTCAGGAAAAAACCAATGTGCAAGCTCATTTTGTGACTTTTTTTTATCATGTTTGTTTTGTATGTTGAAATGACATTACATTTTTGGGGTTTTTTTTTTTTGTTTGTTTGGTTGGTTGGTTGTTTTTTTGTTTTTTGTTTTTCGAGACAGGGTTTTTCTGTGTAGCCCTGGCTGTCCTGGAACTCACTCTGTAGACCAGGGTGGCTCTGAACTCAGATATCTGCCTGCCTCTGCCTCCCAAGTGCTGGGATTAAAGGCGCGCACCACTACGGCCTGGCTGATATTACATTTTTATAGTTTCCTTTATGGTGTTTGTATTATTTTTTAAGTTTGCTACCCAGACACTAAAACTTTCAGATGGCTTTCATTAAATGTATAATGTAATTCCTCACTCTTTAACATGGATTAGAAATACATAAACTGGAATCACCTCATTACATAGAACACTGATTCATGCCTTTTACAAAGACCTTTGAAAAAGCACTGTCTTGATTTTACCTTATCTATAAAATCTATTGATCATTATTAGGGTTATCATAGTATTTAGCATTATTTTTGTTTAATAATATTACTAATCAACTGTGTTCAAACATGTTTTATGAAGTATTTATCAAAGCATAACTCAACATACCTGCACACACATATATCCACATTCAATAAAGTGGGTAACTATAAACGCAGGTATTCCATTCTAAATTAGCTGGACTATTTTAACCTAGTTATTTTTTCTGGTTATGTGTATTTATACTATGAAAAATTTTACTGTGGATTTCAAAATTATGAAATTTAGGTCTAGCGACCATTTAAAGCTTTCACCTTTCTTATTTTTTAAGGACGGAAACTGTTGCTTTTACAAATATAAGACTTTCTTAAGGATCCTACCAGCAAGACCAGGAGCAAAGGTGGAATATGTCCTGTTCTGGTGTTTTCTAGCCTTATCACCTGGCCCTAGTCACAGCATACCACGTGGACTCAGGAAATCTTTCCCACCTAAATAGTACCAAATGTGTGTAGCTTTGCTTGGCACATGGTGTTGGTGGGAATCCAAGGTGTGCTCATCAACTCTCGTAAGTAAAAAAGTGATCGTGCTAGCATTATAGATTGTATGCTAGAGAAAATAACTGTCTCATCTAGGTTAATCCGAGATCATGAGAAAGAGCCGTACTTGGATGAAATTAAAGATACTGAAGCATGTGAGATAGATGAGAAAAAGATTGCCTTCTCGGATGCTTCAGAAACTGTAATTAGTGGTCTGCAGTGACTGGCCACAGCAGTTCGGGCCTTCCTTCAGCAAACAGCTGTCTTTCCTTTTTAAGAAGAGCTATATAAGGCCCGTATACCACATGGTCTTCTTTAAAGAGCTAGAACTTTTTCTCTGCATCATACTTTAATCTCTCCCCTTTCCTTCAGAAGCTGGGAGAAAGGACCTTATCAAAGAAAGGATCAAAAAAAAAAAAAAAAAAAAAAAAAGCTTCTGGTGTTAGAATTTCCCAGACAACCTTCTGGAATCCTTAAACAAAAAGCCAGATTCTCGACACTCATGAAGTGGTTTGCCCTGGTGCTTCTACTCTGACAGTCTCTCCATAATACCTCCAGGCTGTGTGGACAAAAGCCAAACAGAACTGTCACCTTTGCCCTGTGCTAGCAGGCTTTGAAGATCCCTGTTGTCCCTGTGAACTTATAAATGTAGCTCCATGTTCCTTCCCACAGGCAACTCTGGGGCCTTTGAGGTACAAAAGGAAATAGACAAATGTCTCTTCTCTTCTATCTTCAGCAGAACTGTAAAACCCGGTCCTCTGTCACATAATTGCTTCAGAAATTCAGGCTTTCCAAACTCTGGGTCAACCTTCAATTGCAATGCATGAAAAGATATGTTTCACACTCTTGCCAGGGTAGCTATTGTCAGAATGAAACACAGATTTTTGTTTGTTTGTTTGTTATGGGGACACAAAAGGAACTCCTGGAAGGGTTCCTCTAGTCATCCCACTTCTCAATTTGAAGAGTTTCAAGCATGAGAGTGTTTTGTTGAAAACACAACTTACAGATGGACTTTTCTGGAATTTTTGGCTGCAGTCAATGGAAAATCATGCTGCCTATTACCAAACATTACTAACAAAAAAACTCTTAATCAATGAACTCTAAAAATATTGAAAATAATTCATTGTCATGAATGCCTGAGGAAGATAGCTCCACCAATGTTTTAAGCCCCGAGGAGGCATCAATGACTTATCCTAGGTAATGCCAGCAAATCTTTGTACATATGCCATGTGCCATCCACGCATATTAGATAATCCAACTCAAAAAAGTCAGTATTATGGGATACTGAGATTGTTATTCCTGATCTACAGATAAAGAAGCTGAGGCTGACTAGGTAATAATTTTCCAAGTTAATAAATGATTGCACTCTGAAGTATGAACAGCAGTCAAGGTCATACAAGGAGACATGCACCTCTGCAAACAATTTCAGCTTCTGTTAGGCACTGTACGGTTTTCATTTCTATGATTTTTGCCTCCTACCAGGCACTGACTAGTGGACACCATCAAGAGAATGAGGTCTTGATCAGTACATGACTTCAAATCTCTTGTTTCTGATTCAAATTCTGTAGATACCCGACTCTACTGTGTTCAAGTCTGCATCCTGCCTATTTTTAAAAAAATTAAATTATATTATTTATTTGCACTCCAAATATTGCCCCTTGTTCATGTCATCCCTCATGGAGTTCTTCACCCCTCCTCACCACCTGCTCTGAGAGGGTGCTCCCCCACACAGGCTCCCCTCACCCACTCACCCACTCACCCACCTACTCCCACCTAGTATCTGGCCTCTGAAATGGGACTCAGGTAAGAATAAATATGTGCAAATGAGGAATTGAGTTCAGATGCCTAACAACAAGAGGCATTGCACTCTATTATAGTAATAGCTAATAACCTTGGATAGGGAAAAAATCTAAATCCTACTTAAATACTATCATACAATTTAGAAAAATTGCCACTGCAATAGTATTAATTGCTTTCAAATGTAAGTGGCCTTGTTTTTAAAAGACACTATTTTGAATTTTATCCTAACCATAAACAGTTTATAATCAGTGCAAAGACAACCTGAAGAGACTAACTGCATGCTTTGTATGAGTTTCTGTTGAGCGCTAATGCTATGGACTTTGACTCTAATTTACATACTGTCTTCCAATATAAACTTGGAAGTTAGATAATGTGGCAAGTGAACGGACAAAAGAGACTGCGAAGCAGAGAGTGGGTGAGATTTCTATTGCAGAATGCTTTTGACACGGTCCAGTTACTGCATCACAACTTCATGTTTCTTAATCTTGGCAGTAGAATAAAGTCCTTAGCAGAAGGACTTTTTTTTTTAAGTCCAAAAACATGACACTTCAGAACTCCAACCATAACTTCTCCTTTTTATGTCTACAGGATTTACAGTGTTTGCAGATGGAAGTAATTTAATACCTTCGTGATCTTTCATCTAGCCTGTTTCCTTTCTGTGACCTTATGTTTACTATAAGAAAACACCAACAAGGTGTCTGATTTCTTCATGGAAAAAAAATGGCAACTATTTGAAACAAAAGGATTTTGTCTAACAGAATCATAAATCTTTCACTGTTTCTGTAATTTAACAAAAAAGGCACATTTGTTCTGTTGAGGAGTGTTTGCTGCTGAGACAGGTCTATTTGACTTTCTCATAAAAAATGCATTATTGGTGGTGGTGGGTGGGGGGAGACAGCAACAGAATAAAAACTCACTGTTCTACCTATGGCATGAGATTAAGGTCTTTTAATTTCCATGATTTTTTTCCTCAAACTGTCCATAAGTTATCATTTGGAATGAAAACCCCAGAATCCTGTTTCGAAAATGAGAGCAAGTTCTTTGTGCCCCTTGCATGGCCCTGCTCCTGCATGTGTGGTTCCTGCTGATTTTAAAACCCATTCTAAACTCCAGAAAGCAGACTCTTCCTGGGATGAGAAAAGCTGCTGGTAACCACAGTAACACACCTATCCAGGGAATCTCTCCATTGACATTTAATAGGTTGAATCATAAATAATGGAATAAAATCTTTCAACAGAAGACCAGAAGCTGCAACCAAAATACTCAGGAAATGGATAACAGCTGTCTTTAAGTTGGTGAGATGCAAGATGCCTTGCTACATTGGAGGAAATTCGTCAAATCAGAAAGAGAACTCAAATCTGGAGGCTGTGTTTTGTTTGCAAGTAATTAGGAGGATGCAAATTCCATATACTATCGTGTGTGTGTGTGTGTGTGTGTGTGTGTGTGTGTAGCATGTATTACTATATCCATAAAGATACTTTATAGATGCCAATTAGAATGTAGACTTGATATCCACATTTGATTAATTTATTCCAGTATGATTTACATATATGTGTTTTCACAGTCTTTACTGGTATGTGAATTAGGGGAAATGTACTATTATACACAATTATGTTCTGAATACCTACAGGATTCAATGATGTTCTGTTCCTTGGAAACAGACTAGGAATCAAAGCACATAGAGAGTCATAGATCAAGAAGTCATGAGTAAACTGGTATCTGAAGGTTGTCTGGTGCTTAATAGAAAGTGTGCAAATCATGACACTGCCCCACTAAAGGATAGTGAGACCTTGAAACCCTACATAGGTTCAAATAAATGATGATTTCGTTGGTGTTTAAATTGCTTCAGTGTGTTGATCGCTGGCCAAAACCCTGATTCATTCGGTATTACAAAACA
Source organism: Mus pahari (assembly GCF_900095145.1). NCBI lineage: Eukaryota > Metazoa > Chordata > Mammalia > Rodentia > Muridae > Mus > Mus pahari. The sequence continues at coordinate 39,824,173 of NC_034602.1, read as the reverse complement.
TCTACAGACCCTGCTGTGTCAGGAGGTGTCTCAGGTGTTTGAGGAAAGAATATCAACAAAGCAGACAAACAGCATTCCTGCCCACTGCACAGGGTCTTTCCTACAGCTGTGGCTCAGTTTCCTCCCCCACCCCCCAGCCCCCATGTTTTTAGCATATAGGAAAGAGACGTGATTTTATTACAGCAACAGTGCCACTATAAACCTGCTACCTTCAGGTTTAGGAGCAATATAAAAACCCCTCCATTTAAATATATTTTAATTCAGGTGATAGAAATGTAAGATTGACGTGTGGACTCAACTTATTTTCTAAATCCTCTGCATTGTTTGGTAGTTATTGATGAAGCGACTGTGGTGATTTTTCTCTTTTGTTGATAAGACACTTTCTCGTAAAGCGCCCACACTGAGCTTTTGATAACCATTCCCCGTTTCACAAATTTCACTCGAATACCTCCTGTCTGATGAGTTGGTTTACCACTGCGATTCCAAGAAATTCAGCATTTCAACCTTTTCCGTATAACAAGATGAGAACAGAGAGTCCCTTCTCCGAAGTTCTAGACAATGAGGATGCCGGATCTGATTCATAGGCAAGTTAGAGATATTTCCATAGTCAGTTCAGTTTTTAAATAGTTTTTTTCTGGCTTTACATATTTTATATATTTATTAGAAATTATTGTACTATATATTGCATTTGTTGTATAAATCAATAAGTCAGAAAGCCTATGTGAGGCTTCCAATAATATTAATTCTTTGTCTTCCACACTGAGGTGTGAATTTGAGAAGTGTAAACAACAACGTAGCTAGCCCGCGATGTTGCAATTGTTATAATTAACACCTAATAAACATGATTGAATAAATTAATCTTCCTTCAGAAAGCAACATTTTAGAAGCTATGTAGACGATAAGCAGCAAGAACCAGTTATGACTGCCTCTTTTTATTTGGGAAATTTGGCTTTCAGAGAGGCAAGATAACAGCAGTTAAAATTTAATACATGTAAGATACACACAGTTTTAGTAGCTCACACAGATTTTACTCTTTTTCTGACATGGAACTTTTGTCTCATCTGGTTCTTTCTGTCCTGGTTTCCATGGTAATCACCCACCCCCATCTTTTTCTCCTCACAGATACCTGTCACATCAGACAGATGTCCTTTACAGATCACCCCTGACCTTCACTTCTGTGATTCTCTCTTGCTCACTAGAGTTTGGCTCAATGTGTTTGGCCCCAGGAGACTTGTCCAGCATCTGAGGATCTTCTCTAGGGGCAACTGACATTACCTACGTTTGTGACATAGGGACAGAAGTCAGAGCCTCATAATGTGGAGTTTAATAATACAAATACAGTATGTTCAGGCATTTCGATATTTGATTAAGAAATATACTGAGTCATTTCTAATGTCACTAAAACGAAAATATTTATTGTTTTGCCTACGTTTTAATACAATAATTTTTACATTCAACTGAAGTGAGTTCTTACAAAAAAACAGAATCTTACTCATAATTTTAAAACATTTTCAGGAAATTCCATTTTAAATAATACTTTTTCTCATATTAGTATTGTAGTTAATTTGGGAAATGATGAAAAATGGCTTGAATCTATGAAAGCTGTTTTAAAGTAGCTTATAATCTGCAAAGAAGGCCAACTTTTGTTTAGCATATAATTATTCAAATAACCAAATGAATGGACGTGATTAATGGGACATACATAGGAATATTTGTTTTTTGTGGGAAAATACTAGACGATGCAAAAGTTTGCCTTATGGATAATTTAGAAAGCATTTTCCTGTACTGTAAATTCTTTGGTAATGCTCTCTCCCTCTCTCTCTCTCTCTCTCTCTCTCTCTCTCTCTCTCTCTCTCTCTCCCCCTCCCTCCCTCCGACACCCCCCCCAGCATGTGCATATGTGAGTGGGTGTGTGGGTGTGTTCCTCAAGAAAGCCAGACCATTGTGAGTACATTATAGTAGAGTCTAGAAGTGATTATGTATCCTTCAGCACCTTAGGACGCAAAACAACAATGTCCCTGGCAGACTATGAAGGAATCTGATGCTTGGTCCAATTAAACATATTCCCTCTGGACTCCGTGTGGAAGTCAAAGTTAAGGCCTGCCTTGTTTCCTCACAGAGATGGGGAGATCCATTTCAACCCAGCATATTCCCTTAATCAAAACACATTTGTGAACTTGAAGAACAGCAGAGCAAAGTCACAGATGGGACTATGGAGGTACTAGTTAATAGAATGGCTACCGAGCCTTGAAGAAAAGGCTAGAACTACATGGCCAAAGCAGTTCTTCATTGCTTTGGTTACCTTGAACCTTACCCTCCTCACCTGAGGTTTGCTCCTGATGCTATTAGGGAAGAACCATAGAGTCAGTTGTGTCTTAGCTGTACGGAGGATGGATGTGATCTGTATAGAATTCAGGCATCATTCTATCCCTTGGGAATAAAGATGCTTGCAGCTTGGTGCTAGTCTGAGCTACTCCATTCCTTCCAAGGAGAAATTAGAAACAGAATCCTTTTTTCATGAGAGTTTTATAGTGAGTGGGGAAAAAGAGTCATATAGTTCTGTTTAATTTCTATGCTGGTCAATTGATAGTAATATCTTTGTGCATTTCTAATTAGCAGACCAAACAACTTTGTACTATAGTTGTTGTCCATATAATGATTTAAGAATACTCTCATGTATCGGGGATGTGATCAAGGCCTTCAAATCTACATTTCTACAATTTTCTGTAAACACTTACCTCCTTTTGAAAAAGCAGTTATAATAAACAACTTCTTATCTAAGTCACTAACACTATGAAAATGAATTTGGTGATAGATATGAAAATATATATTATATATGTATTACATACATATATAATTGCATTGTTCAAGTGATGGAATTTCCACACCAGAACCTTGGTATACATAGAATTATAAGATATTTCAGAATATTTAAACTATTGCTTTTAAACCATAATAGAAGTTATTCATATGTGGCCAGTAGAGCCACAATACTCATAGATTCTGTTAACTTAGGAGAAAACCAAATTCTCAGAGGGGTTATAGTCCTTTCTATAACAAGCTCTGTACCTGATTGTGATATAAGCCACAGTCCGTGCACCATGATGGAAGTATCTTTCTGTACTTAGCATCATGCCACTGTGATTGGCTGCATGAACAGGTGTGAAAAGGTGTCCTCATGTTATAGAATGCCATATCCTATTGAATTGTACCATAAAATTATGTATACACACATATAAACACACACACACATGTGACACGAATATTTTTAAAATTACAAAACCAAAATATCCCACCTTTCCAAGGTATTATGTAGGCTAGAAGTTAAATAACTTCTGAAATGGAGTTTGCATCTCAGAAGAGACTGAAGAATAAGGGAAGTTTGGAAATGTAAATGGTACTTCATCCTTCATTAGTTAATAAGATTATCAACAAGACAGTTACAGAGTACAGATCACATATCAAGGATGGCAATCAATTCAATTTCTTTGGCCTCTGTTTCACAAGTGGCATATATTTTAGGTTTATTTATTTATTTATTTTATTTCATGCCTGACAGTGTTTGAAAGAAGGTGTAAGGTCCCCTGAAAGTGGAGTTTTGGGTGGCTGTCACCTACTTTGTGTAACTGGATTCAGGTCCTCTGCAAGAGTAACAAGAGCTCTTAAACTCTAAGCTCCACATCAGTCCAGCTCTGACAATTTTTTTTTAAAGACAAGGTATATAACAAAAGGTAAAAATAGAAATGTTTTCACATTACTCTTAAATCCATTAAATAATGTATTTGTTTTCTTCTCAAAGATAGTTTCTTTTTTAACCCTGAGAACATTTTTACTGATCTTTTCTGATTTCTTTCAATAAGAGAAGATAATGGGGATGAATACACTGATGGATTTTCCTTGTGTACAGGAAGACTCATTGAAAGCCAAGGAAAGGATGCTTCTGTAATCCCACAGTAACCCCATGACCTTCAAAAGACAATTCTAGCTTGTGAATGAAAATATCTTTACAGCCTGCCCAAAGCAGCAGGGACCCATGTGGAGGGATTTGGGGAGCTTTGATATATTTAGAGACAATTCCCTTGATTCTGTTTTCTTCAGTGATCAGAACCAAAGGTTTAGACCCAGCTGTACAGTGGGAAGCGACAGAGATAGCATCTCCCTGTTCCATTCATTGGGTCCACAGAAAACCTTAAGAGGACAGTTGCAGAGCAATGGTTTGAGCAGCTGAGCAGAGCTGCGGTTCATTATCCCTTTGTTTGGATTACTTTTTCATTTGTCTATATTGTCTAAAACCACCTTGGGGGACATTGAGAGATTCCTGGTAAAACTCTCTTTCCCTGTTTCCTTAAGCCATCCTGCTCCCCATCTCTGAAACTCCCAGTGCTTTTGTGAGGGAGGAAAAGATGAGGTAGTAAAGCTAACACACAGTGGGGGAAGTGTGATTTAATGTATTTCCTTGACAGGCTGGTAGGCTTATTAAATATTCTAATGTGGTGGGGATTTATAAAAGTACTGTAATATATCTCATTTCATTTGCTAAGGAAATTGTCCAGTGAAGGTCATGATTAATACAAAGAAGCATAAATTGTATCAATATCTGACATCAGGAATAAGAATGGAAGAAAACATTTAGCTTTGAGAGGGGCATAGGGCAGGGGCTGTAGCTCACTGATAGAGTATTTGGCTCAGATGTGTGAGCCTTTTTGTTTTTATTCAGTATTTCCATAAAGGAAAGAGAAAGGAAAACAGAGTGCTGTTCGTCTGAATACCCCTGAAAAATCGTTAAAATAACAAGTAGTGGAAATGAAGACATATTAATAACCATGCTATTGTTAAATAGAAATTTATCTAGATATCAATCTCCTATGCAAAGAACAGGAGCTTAACAAATGCTTATCATGCATTGCTCCGTGTGTTTTCCAATTTTTACGTAATCAAATTTATGTTAAAAGCCTATGATGGGAGAGAGAGAGAGAGAGAGAGAGAGAGAGAGAGAGAGAGAGAGAGAGAGAGAGAGAGAGCACATGCAGGCATGCTAGGTTGCCACACTTTTAGGTAAGCATTTATTTATCTATAATTTAAAGAAGTGTTCATAATGACATTAGTATTTCTATACCTAGACCTAGTAAAAGACCATGTGATTCATCCCATCTCCCAGAGTGTAATAGTTTCTAGCTTTGTACAAAGATACCAAGATACCAAGATATAATAAAATATGGACTGTGATATAAGATCTGGGGTCTCAAGTTTGCCTTTTTCAGACTTTTACCAGAACTAGGAAAGAACTGGCTTTCCTAGTTCTCAGACTTTTGTGTGTGTCCTGGAATACACATTGACATTTCTGTATTTTTATTTATTTGGTTTCCTCTTTAGGAACTTCACAGGCTCTGGAAATAGGTCAGTCAATTCTTTATGAGTATCTGGGTATTAGGGACATGGAGAGATAAGGGGAGGGGTTTGAAGAGGTGAAGCATAATTGAAATATATTGTATGTTAAAATACACTTTCAATTAAAAAACAAAGAGACCAAAAACAATCTCTTGGGTTTATGTGTAAGGAGGGGGTAGAACATGCGCACATATGCACATAGTCTCTATTCTTTACCTGGGATATCTCAGAGTCAAAAAGAGAAAAATCTGTGATGGTCATATTCATTGCTTTCCATTTTTAACATTTTTAAAAGAAGCTTTCATTAATTTTTTAAATATGTGCATTATAGGAAACAAACACAAGAATGTAAGAAAAATCGCAATCAGTTCAGCTTGATGTGTCGTTCTAGATCCTACAAGTGTACATAAACTTCGGTAATTGAGATTATACAGTATGAACCATGCTCCCACACTGTGAACATTCACCCACTAAAAAGCCCATGCTACACAAGAATTTTGATAACCAAGAATACACCATGCCATCTCAATCTGTCAGACAAAATTTTGTCTTTCTTGGCAACAGAAATTTCATAGAAGACAAAAAATGACAGCAGACCTCTAGATGGACTTACTCACAAAGTTACAATTAGTCCCAGTACTCAAGAGGTAGGCGGAGGCACAGAGATAGCAAGCTTAAAGCCAAATTGATACATTGGGAAATTGGCCTCAAAACCCAATCCAAAATGAAAGAGGAATGGGGAGATGAAAGAGAAGAATTAAAGAGAGAGAGAGAGGGAGAGAATGGGAATAAACCAAATGAAGGAGGGAGAGGAAGAAAGGAAAATATGGAGAAATGAAAGTAAGAGGAAAGGTACAAACCTACTGAACAACTGTCCAACTTAACATGACAAGAGGTCTTGACCTCAGTGAGCTTTTTCAGTAGTCTTTAAAGACCAAAGTCTCAACAAAACTAGATGTATTTTCTTCACTACTAACATATCAGAGATATCCTCCCAGCACACACTCAATAGATAAGATATAGAGCCTCAGCAATGCCCTAGCCCTAGAGACCTCCTGAAGACAAGCTGGATGCTTGTCATTCTTCTTTTTCTTAATAACAACAATATTTTGAAAGATGAGATCTGACTAATTGAGGTCTCTGCTTAATTGAGATCTCATTTACTAAGTGCTGATATTTTAAAGGAGTAATGACAGTGTGACATTCAGTGCTTCCTTCCCCCGAGACTCTGCTGATGACAGTATAATCAGCCTCATGATGGATGGCAATTCCCCAAGCATGCTCTGCTCCTCACCTCCAGGCCTTTGCACACGCTGCTTCCACAGCCTGAAAATGCATGCCTCGCCTGGCACCCTTCCTTTTGATCTTAAATCTAGCTGCCTCCTATTTTAACCTTCAAGACTCATCTAACATACAAGGTCTTATTGGATGGCTCCATGATGTCGATCTTTTTTGCAAATTTATATGTTGGGCTCCAAAAACAATTTCAATAGCTTAATTTAAATAGCTAAAAGTTGTATATTATTAAAAATAAATGGATATGATTTTAGACAAAATTTTGATAGGCATTATCTGTCTCTGAACAAATTTTCTCTCTCTGTCCATTTTATAGCATGTAGAGATAGTACGATTGTAAGGATTAAATGGGCACCTCCCTGATATTGGTTACTACCAATTGAAAGGTTCTACATATATGTGAACTACTTTGATTGCTTTAAGTATGTATCAAACCATAATATAGAAGCAAAGGACAAATAAAACTCCCCCTACCAAAAAATAATAAATAAATGAAGTCCAAATAAAGCAGTATGAGACCAAAAGTCTACTGAAATACAATTGAGTTTGTTTTGTGTTGGTCATCCACAGCTTCTCCTCATGCTCTTTAGTGTGATTAATATATCCAGTGAGATTCCATTACGGAAAACAAATTTTTCCTTTGCACATGGGTGTCATCTCCCCCATAGATAGTTTTTTTGTTTCTCATGTTTTAATCACATAATACTCACACTTATGAAATTAACCATGATGCTTTGCACTGAATACAATCCAGATTCCCAATTTGATCGTATTGTATAACCAATCAACGTGTTTAATAATACAATGGAATTAGATCTTTCTAGAATTTAAAATTAAATGACCATATTTTCTATAGATTGTGGTGGGTGCTGTGGTAAGTCTGTCTCTGTTTAGGACTTTCTGGAACAAATATATTTGCATAAAATTGTGGCATTATGGTTAAATTGTTTTTGTGTATATTTAGGGCTAGAATTTTTGTCTGCCTGCCTCAGGTTACTGCTAGACCAGAACTATTCAACTTCAGATAGACATTAAACAAGATTCTTCCATGTAATGATAATTGCTTTGAGCCCCAATCTGATTTATTTACTAGCCTTTTCAATTTAGAAGTCATTTATTTTTAGGACCTGAAGGGCTTTTTGCCCTGCCTAGGGAATTGGGCAGCACATTTAATTAGAAAGAGGCCAAGACATTCAACTCACACCAAAATTTGTAACATTTATGATGGAACTCTGGTCAAGAGAGAAGAAAACATGGATTGAGAGGATAAATGTATTCACGTTTCACTTTTCTAATGAAATTTTCTGAGTTTGTGCAAGATTGGGAAAACAAGAAATTCTGATTTTTGTCCTGCAAACACCAAAAGTCAGCTAGAATCTTGCGTCTTCTCTGAATAGGGAAGTGTAGACCAGCACAGAGATTGCTCTGTGCAAAGCATCATGAAATCAAATTCTTTGCCTTAAGTGTAAGTAGTACTTGGAAAATAAAATGAATGTTTTCAAGAAAGTATTATTAATTATTTTTTGATTGGGGTTAACTCCACATTTGATTCACTAAATTCTGAACCTTAATAAAAATAATCTGTTGTTGAATTCCCACCAGGATATTGAGAAGTATCTGGAACTCAGAGGATTGTATTGTCTCACAATACAGAAGACCTTTGAATCCCAGAGGCAATATTTTTCTTTGAAAATCATTATACCCTTCAAATTTTGTTAATAAATCTATTTGAAGTATAACAACAACAACAACAATAATGATGATGATCATGATGATGATGATGATGATGATGTGAGTTGCTTTCTGTACAACTAAAGTTTGCCCAGTATTTTACCCTCATATTTTAAGGTTCTGTCCCTTAATATTTTCTTGGTATTTTACCTGAAGTTGTATAAAAGGAAACAAATATGAGAGAAATATTTTGTCATAGAAATCTCAAATAATGCACAGCCATTCACATTTCCAAACCTTGAACACCCTGGGGAGTGTAAAATCAGCAGCACGGACCCTCTTAGGAAAGGAATGTTGACTCAAACACAGATGTTAAAAATAAAGAAAATGTATATTTTCACTGTCACTCTCCAGAGACCTGGAAAATTATTGAGGGATGAAATAATTAATTGCTACTAAAAGACACATTTCACAGATATAATTTAACTCAACTTTAAAGATCCTTTCACTTTTTGAGGAGGTAAAAATGTGCCTATTAAATAATATCACAGTCATGTCAAGAGGGGAAAAACTACATCATCAAAGCTATGTAAATTGTTCATTTGACTTAAAAAAATATAAGTATAAACAATTATTATACTGACCACAGAAGGCAGGGAATGTATTATTTCTATATGTGTAAAACATAACATGAAGATAATATAGCTCAACTCTACAAAATGTTTTTAACAAGAAAGTTGATTCCCTTAGAAATAAGTAATTCACACTATCAATTATTCTGGTAAGTGTATCTATATAGTATATTATTGTACATATCAGGTTAATGACAATTGCTACCTGAATGACAGCAATGTTATACATTCAATAATTTACTATTTGTCAACATATCTAATCCTACAAACATTTTTCTTATTTTAAGTTGTATACTGCAGTAATGGACATTTAGAACCTTTTCAAAAGTGTCTATTTTTACAGCACACTGAATGATTGAAGTATAACCCTATTCTCAGAATTATCACACACATACACTCACATATAACATACACATGTATAAATTGTAACTTAATTAATTGTGTTGTATCTTTTCACCAGTTGAGAAACAAGTGGAGTTTTAACTTAAGAGTAGTTTTGAATGAAACTTATTTTAAGGTTCTTGCTGATCACATCTATATTCACTTAAACTTGTTTCCATTTCTATTTGGTAGTGTCTACAAAATTTTTGACATTTAGAGATGTTGTATTTAAATATATGAGAATACTAAAGAGAAATTTCTCCAAATGAGTTCATATACCATGCTTTCTTTCCAACCCTATATAGTTTTTTTGTTGCTCTACACTCTTGTGAATACTTGGTATTGGCAGTGTTTAATATTTTAACACATTGTGAGGGATGGAATAGTGCTGATATGCAAACATGTGTATTAATGCACAGATGCACATGGAGACTAGTGACCAAGTTGTGCATCTTGCTCCATTGCTTTTCACCTTATCATTTGGGACAGGGTTTCTCACTGAGCCTTGAGTTGTTTTTAAGTCTAACTAGGTACTGAGTTCTAGGGTCTTCTTATCATTGTACTTTTGAGCTAGTGTTACAAGTACTTGCACCTGCAATTGTTCTTTATTTTTATATATGTGCTAAAATCATGGGTCATAATGCTTTCCACATGCTTACTGAGCAAACCATCATTTTCAGCCTAGTGTCTATACCTTTAGTTACTTCATGAAAATGCATTTTCACTTTCATCTCCCCATGAACAATATAATTAAATACTTTTTTTCCATTTGCTTATTTTAAGCCATTTTATTTCTTATTGTGATACTAATTTCACATATTTTAAATTGTGCTTTCTTTGCATATGAGTTGCTTATGTAATTTGGGTGAATTATCTTTTAAGGACTATTTTAAAAACATCTACTTTAAATATAGAGCTTACACATTTATTTTCTTTTACTTCACATTATTTTCCAAAAGAAAAACTATATTTGACAACATATATACTTATTTTTGCCATATACTGTATTTTCAGTCCTCAGTCTAAATGAATATTCTTTGTTTTTTACAATTCATTCTCAATAAGTATTCTTGTCACGTCATCACAAACATTTCATCAAATGTCTTCATCTGCTGTATATTCTAGATTTTATCTGTTTTGCTCTACTTCAAATTAACTTGTATATATGGTGTTGGAAAGAAATAAGATTAATAGGAATAAAAATTTTTTTACTGTATTTTCTACTATTATTAAAAACATTTCCTTTCCTTTTAAAAACCTCACTAGACACAATATGTATGTTGTTTTTAACAGAATATATTCATGCATTTAGGAGACTGGATGTTCAAGATCATGTGTCATTATGATCACATTCTCATGTCTAAATGGTGAACTGAAATCTCTTCTATTTAGTGCCTTTATTGGGGTCTAATCCCATTATACCGGGGCCCATCATAATGGCCTTCTTAAATCCTAACCATATCTTCAAATACCTCATTCAAAATTCTATTGTATGAGGAGTTCTCAGTGTTTAAAAGTGTTTTGGAGTGAGTTCAAATCTTCAGTCCATAGAGTCAAATTTGTTCATTCAAATTGAGATTTTATTGACATTTTTACTATAGTGATTATATGTAGATTTGATTATATACATTATAAATATTACATTGTGTTTAATCTTGTGTAAATCTATTCAACAGACATAAACTTAAGTTAAAATGCATATATTGTATAATTATTTAATTTAATCAGAAATATTAAATGCATAAAATATACAGAAAGGAATACTACAATTTTGTAAGTAGTTGTACGACTAGAAGATAAAATTCATCTGGGTGAATTTAAAATAGTTGTCAATACATATTACTATTATTTATTTATTATAGCCAGAAGCTAGAAAGAACCCAGGTGTCCTTCAAGAGAGGAATGGATACAGAAAATATGGTAATTTACATAATGGATTACAACTGAGCTGTTAAAAACAATGGCTTCATGAAATTCTTAGGCAAATGGATGGAATTAGAAAACATCATCCTGAATGAGGTAACCCAATCACAAAAGAACACACATGATATGCATTGAATGATAAGTGAATATTGGCCCAAAAGCTCAGAATACCCAAGATACAGTTCACAGACCACATGAAGAAAAAGAAGGAAGACCAAAATGTGGATGCTTCACTCCTTCTTAGAAGGGGAAATAAAGTCCTCACAGGAGCAAATAAAGAGACAAAGTGTAGAGCAGAGACTCAAGGAAAGGTCATCCAGAGACTTCCCCACCTGAAGCTCCATCCCATATACAGACACCAAACCCAGACACTATGGCAGATGCCAAGAAATGCTCCCTGAGAGGAGCCAGATATAGCTGTCTCCTGAGAGGCTCTGTCAGGATTTGACAAATATAGAGGCAGATCCTTGCAGCCAACCATTGTACTGAGCACAGGGTACCCAGTGGAGGATTTAGAGAAAGGACTGAAGGAGCTGAAGGGGTTTCAATCCCATAGGAAGAACAACAATATCAACCAACCAGACCCCAAAGAGCTCCCAGGAACTAAACTACTAAAGAAAGAGTATACATAGAGGGACCCATGGCCCCAACTGCATGTGTAGCAGAGGATGACCTTGTGGGACATCAATGAGAGAAGAGTCCCTTGGTCCTGGGAAGGGTCAATGCCCCAATGTTGGCGAATGTCAGGGCAGGGAGATAGGTGGGTGGGGGAGCACCCTTATAGAAGTAGGGAGGATGATGGGATAGGGGGTTTCCAGAGGGGAAACCAGGAAATGGGATAACATTTGAAATGTAAGTAAATAAAATATCCAATAAAAAATAGTTGTCAATAAAATATAATTACTAATTTAATGTTTCTCAGGAATAATTAGAAAGTGATCTTATCAATCAGAGTGTATATTATTAATAGAACACTATCATTATTTACCTTTTTGATTTTTCTTCTTATTTACCATTTATTTATTTGTGGATACTACTGCCTCTGTTCCTACATATAGCCTATTAATTGTATTCTTTATTTCTAAAACTTCACTTTTCAGTCCCACTGTTTCTATTTGAGTTTTTTAGTATTATACAGAATATTTAGTTCCATGACAGAATTTCCACTGTTACATTTTGCCACAATAAATGCAGCATCATTAGCTACTGTAATGTCTCTGTGAACAACTTCATCAGTTTGTCTGCCATGCTGCCTAGCTTTTCACATGGCAGGTTTCTACAGAAATCAGGTTTTTTTTTTTTAGAAAAATGAATTAATTTTAATTATATAGTTTAACTCATACATCTCAGATATTATTTCAACATATAGTCAACATATAAATGATTTTTTTTTTATCAGGAAAGAGTTTATTCATTCCAATGTAAGAAAAAGTAACCAGGCCTTAATAGTTGAAAGAGAATTTCACTGAAGCTTAAATCATTAAGTATATGGTTAACATTTTAAGTTAAAAGCAAATAAGGAATTTTGTATTTCAGTACAATGATGTAAAAACATTTTTCAAATAGGTTCTTCTAAAACTATTTTCTTTAGCAATGCTATTATAAAAAATAAATATTCAAATAAGGATTTATTGTTACAGTAGTAATGTAGTAATAAGCAAGAAATGCCCAGGTCTGATTATTTCTTAGAATAGTGATAATTTGTTAAANTGGGNTACTCTGGTTTTGAGAAAACATAAAGCATAAAATAATACACCAAACTGCCCTGGTTTAACTACCATCCAAAACTCATGTTGAGTTTTTTTTTTTCTTTTTTTTTTCTTTATTTACATTTCAAATGCTATCCCGAAAGTTCCCTATCCCCCCCCCCCGCCCCTGCTCCCCTCCCCACCCACTCCCATTACTTGGCCCAGGCCTTCCCTTGTGCTGGGTCATATAAAGTTTGCAAGACCAAGGGGCCTCTATTCCCAGTGATGGCCTATTAGGCCATCTTCTGCTACATATGCAGCTAGAGACACAAGCTCAGGGGGTACTGGTTAGTTCATATTATTGTTCCACCTATAGGGTTGCAGACCCCTTCAGCTCCTTGGGTACTTTCTCTAGCTTCTCCATTGGGGACCCTGTGTTCCATCCAATAGATGGCTGTGAGCATCCACTTCAGTGTTTGCCAGGCACTGGCATAGCCTCACAAGAGGCCGCAACAAAGGTTCCTTGCAGGAGCCCAATCATTTGATTAGCAATGCTAATTCATTTATATTTTAAATAACTGCAGATAGAAAGAATAAGTAAACAAAACACTTGAGGCAGTAACAGATCAGCACTGACCAACATGCTTGCTTCTGTTTGCTTATTGCGTCCTACAATGTTAATGCAAATAAAATTCCTGAGAATGCAACAAATCTCCATTTCTCCAGAAACTCTTTTTGACAATTAGTCTTCAATGACATACAAGATTGGGCCAGGGAAGAATTTAAAAGAAACAAAAGTTTCATCAAAGAGGGAGGGAATAATCCAAATGATGATGACTCAAGTAAATATGCAGCAAAGGCAATTAGAAAGGACAACAGCTTTAGCAAAATCTTAATTGTGCATTAATCTGAAAGATCTTTAAATCTCCACGTGTTTGCATATGCCTATAGTAGGCAGTTCAAAGTCACTCTCACCAACTGTCAGTTATCACATGAAAAGATGATCTCTCTCATCAAGAATGCAAATTGAAAAGTTGCAATACTGATCCCACTGAAGTGGCTATGATTAAATATTAAATGTGAAGATGATTTCTTGAAACCATACATTGCTCAAGGGAATGTAACACATCTTCAGTTACTGTGGGAAATAGACTACTCTTTAAAATGAACCATGGATGAGAGTAGCAAAATGATTTAGCAATTGAAGGCATTTATTGCTAAGGTTAAGGACATGAATTTTATTCCTGGGATCAGCATGGTGGGCAGAATGAATGGCTCTCTAAAGTTGTTCTCTGACATCCACACATGCACTGTAGCACACACACACACGCACACACACACACACACACACACACACACACATACATGGAAATAAATGTAACTAAAAATTAAATAAAAGATAACATGGAGTTATCTCATAATTTAGCAACTCTAGACTGTAATCAAGAAACCTGAAATCATATCTATAAGAACTGTTTACTCGGTTCAGCATTTTTCATGATAACAACATAGCTGATTCAGAATATCCATTAGCCAATAAATAAATTAACAAGAGGCGGTGTAATATTCAATAAAATTATTTGGCTATTTAAAGAAAATTTAAAAAAAGTTTGGATATGAGCTACCTTCCAATGTACTTTGCTTCCATGTACTTCATACAACTATGCCTACAGAAAACTCTAAGACCTACTATACAGTGTAATAAATAACTTCAAGTATATTTGAAAAATATTAGGTTCCTTAAAACTGCTAAGAGAAAAATCAAAGTGTCTGAGATTGGATGAACTGCAGCAGATGTGAAGAGTTTTGTCCATACATCTTGGGTTCATTAGGGGGAAGGTGTCATACTAACACAGCAAGTCTCTCATCTCATTGCTTGAGCCCTGTCACATAAATCTTTGTGGATTTGCTAAATTGATGTGTGTAAGACATAGGCTTTGTGTGTAAGGAATAGGTTTTTCCCTGGAATGAAGACAATAAGCACACATCACACTATGCTTTGGTAAAGTTATCAAATAAAGTTATCAAATAAGGATGAACAACAGAGTATTCTCCAATGAGAGTGATGAGAAATCAGGAGAGTTGAAGAAAAACAGCAAACGAACAAAACCAACACTGAAAAGAGAAAAGAAGCAAAGAAAAGGAAGAAAAGAAAAGGAGAAAAGAAGAAAAAGAAACACTCTTAACAATCACTGGGAACGTTACGAAGAAGGTTTTGCACTGAAAAAACCAATTCATAAAAATATAAATCAAAAGAATTCACTGTGTTGTGATGCACAAATTGTGCAAAATAGGAAGCTGGGGAAGTTGGCAGTTGGCAGTGGAAGAACAATATTTCCTAAAAGGCAGATCTTTGTAAAGCAGTTGTTCTGCCTGTCCTTACAATTCTTTGTTATCACATCATAGTCAATGGAAAGACATAACTGACTTCTCAGTGATGATGATGAGACACTGAAGTAAAGTTTCGATATAAAGCTCCAGATTCAAGAATGCTTCTGTGAAACTGGGTTTATTGATTCAACTTAGAATTCTTTACTTCATTAGAAACTATCAGATTATTTGGGTACTTAGAAATCCATAAAACTCTTTTTTATTGGATATTTTATTAATTTAAATTTCAAATATTATCCCCTTTCCCAGTTTCCCCTCCATAAACCCCTTATCCCATCCCCCTTTCCCCTGCTTCTATGATGGTGCTCTCCCACCCACCCACTCACTCTAGCCTCACCACCCAAGCATTCCCCTACAGTAGGATACCAAGCCTTCACAGGACCAAGGGCCTCTCCTCTCATTGATGACCAACAAGGCCATCCTCTGCTACATATGCAGCTGGAGCCATGGGTCGCTCCATGTGAACTCTTTGCTTGGTAGTTTAGTCCCTGGAAGCTCTTGGGTTCCGATTGGTTGATATTGTTGTTCTTCCTATGGAGTTCCAAACCCCTTCAGTTCCTTCACTCCTTTCTCTAAGTCCTCCATTGGGGTTCCCATTCTCAGTGGAAGCAAACATCCACCTCTGAACTTGTCAGGCTCTAGCAGAGCCTCTCAGGAGACAACTATATAAGCATCCTGCCAGCAAGCATTTCTTGGCATCCACAGTAGTGTCTGGGTTTCATGCCTGTATATGGAATGGATTCCCAGGTGGGGCAGTGTCTGGATAGCCTTTCTTTTAGCCTCTGCTACACACTCTGTGTCCATATTTCCTTAAGGCAGGAGCATTTCTGGATTAAAAATCTGGAGATGAGTGAGTGACCCCATCCCTCAACCAGGGCCTTGCCTAAACTCTGGGTATGGTCTCTATAGATTCTCTCTCCCTTTTGTTGGGTATTTCAGCTAATCTCATCCCAGTTAGGTACTCAGAACCTCTTGATTTCCTGGCATCAGGGACTTTCTGGTGTCTACCCCCAGTTTTCCATCCCCCATTGGTACACACCTCTGTTCAATTTTCTGACTCCCTGTATAACACACCCATTTCCTCCCATAGCTGATACTTCCTCCTATTTCCCCTCATCCTCCTCTTTTACTCCCAAGCCCCTCCCACCCTCTCCCTCCTGTGAGTACTTTGTTATCCCTTCTAAGGACTGAAGCATCCATACTTTGGTCTTCCTTTTTCTTGAACTTCATATGGTCTGTGAGTTTTGTTGTGGGTGTTCTGAGGTTTTTGCTTAATATCTACTTATCATTGAATACATACCATGTGTGTTCTTTTGTGACTGTGTTACCTCACTCAGGATGATATTTTCTAGTTTCATCCACTTCCCTGAGTATTTCATGAAGTCATTGTTTCTAATTGCTGAGTAGTATTGCATTGCGTCAATGTACCATATTTTCTGTATCCATTGCTCTGTTGAAGGATATCTGGGTTGTTTCCAGCTTCTGGCTATTATAAATAAGGCTGATATGAACACAGTGAAGCATGTGTCTTTGTTATATTTTGGAGCATCTTTTTGGTATATGCTCAGGAGTGGTATTACTGGGTCTTCAGGTAGTACTATTTCCAGTTTTTTGAGGAACCAGCAATCTGATTTCCGGAATGGTTGCACCAGCTTACAATCCCATCAGCAATGGAGGAGTGTTCCTCTTTCTCCACATCCTTCCCAGCATCTGCTGTCACCAGAATTTTTTATTTTAGCCATTCTGACTGGTACGAGGTAGAATTTCAGGGTCATTTTGATTTGCATTTCCCTGATGATTAAGGATGTTGAACATTTCTTTTGGTGATTCTTGGCCATTCAATATTCCTCACTTGAGACTTTTTGTTTAGCTCTGTACTCCATTTTTGATAGGGTCATCTGGTTTTATGGAATCTACCTTCTTGAGTTCTTTGTATATATTGGATATTAGCCCTCTATTGGATGCAGGATTGGTAAAGATCCTTACCCAATCTGTGGGTAGCCATTTGTACTATTGACAGTTTCCTTTGCCTCACAGATTTTTTTCAATTTACTAGTTCCCAATTGTCAATCCTTGATCTTACCTCATTAGCCATTGGGCTTCTGTTCAGGAAAGTTTCCCCTGCCCCCATGTGTTCGAGGCCCTTCCCCACTTTTTCTTCTATTAGACTCAATGTATCTGTGTTGTACAAGGAGATAAGAATGGGTCAATTTACATTCTTCTAAATGCTGACTGCCAGTTGAACCAGCACCATTTGTTGAAATTCTGTCTTTTTTCCACTGAATGGTTTAGCTCTTTTGTCAAAGATCATGTGGTCATAGGTGTGTAGGTTCATTTTTGGGTCTTCAGTTCTATTCTATTGATTTACCTGCCTGTCNCTGTACCAGTACCACACAGTTTTTATCATTATTGCTGTGTAATACAGTTTGAGGTCAGGGATGGTGATTCCCCTAGAAGTTCTTTTATTGTTGAGTGTAGTTTTTGCTACCTGGATTATTTCTTATTCCAAATGAATTTGCAAATTGGTCATTCTAACTCTATAAAGAATTGAGTAGGAATTTTGATGGAGATTGTCTTTAGAAAGATGGCCATTTTTACTATATTAATCCTACCAACCCATGAATGTGGGAGATCTCTCCATCTTCTGAGATCTTCTATTTATTTCTTCAGGCACTTGAAATTCTTGTAATACAGATCTTTCATTTGACTGGTTAGAGTCACCCCAAAATATTTTGTATTATCTGTGGCTATTGTGAAGGGTGTTGTTTCCTAATTTCTTTCTCAGCTTGTTTATCCTTTGAGTAGAGAAGGGCTACTGATTTGTTTGAGTTAATTTTATATCCAGCCACTTGGTTGAAGTTGTTTATCAGGTTTAGGAGTTCTCTAGTGGAATTTTTGGGGTCACTTAACTATACTATAATATCATTTGCAAATAGTGATATTTTGACTTCTTCCTTTCCAATTTGTAGCCCTTTGACCTCCTTTTGTTGTCTAATTGCTCTGACTAGAACTTCAAGTACTATATTGAACACATAGGTAGCGAGTAGACAGTCTTGTGTAGTCCCTAATTTTAGTGGGATTGCTTCAAGTTTCTCATATATGTGGATATATATATATATATATATATATATATATATATATATGAATATTTAGTGGGATTGCTACATATTATATATGTATATTCCTAAATATAACCTGTTCATTTGGCACATTATTATTTGTATGCAAATATTAGTCAATAAATGTTGTGTAAGGTAACCATTTTAATGACAACATAGTTCCTAGGCAGTGTGACAGTTTGAATAAGTGGTTCCCACAGTCTCGAGTATTTAAATTCCTGCTTCTCAGTGGACCTTTTATGTGCTAGAGGTTTACTGAAAGAAGTGTCATTGGAGCTGGATATTGAGGGTCTATAACTTTACTACATTGTCAGTGCTCTCCATACTTCCTGCCTGTGGATGGAGTTGCGATCTCTAAAGTTCCTGTTCTGTTGCCTGCTGCTGTTTCTTATCTACTATTATGAACCTCATGTGTGAAACCACGAGACAAAATAAATTTTTGTCCTTCTACAAGTTCCTGCTCATCATGGAAGTTTATCACAACAACCTGAAAATAACTAAGAGAGACTATGAATTCACCAGATTTTTCTATACATGTAAAGCACGATAGATTCTATGCCCTAAAAAGGTATATGAGAGGATAGGAAACAAAATCTGTAGTTATAGTATTGTGTACAATTAACAACTATATAAGCAATAATATATAATAATATATATTATATAATAATAATATCTGTGTTTTTAACTTGATATTTTCATGTATTGAAAAATATTTCATGAGAATGTCTTTTTTTAACTTTTTAATCTATGGTAGAATTTCAAAGTCTGATGCAGACTTTGTTTAAAGGACAATTATATACTACAGGAGGTATGATATTACATCCTGTGAATCATTGTTCTATATATCATATATTTTATATAACATATTTTTGTAAAATATGCTTTTCTTCCAATTTATATTTATTCTTTTCTTTTACTTTTTCCTTTTCTTCCTCTTCTTTACTTCTTTTTCTCTCCTTCTTCTTCACACACACACACACACACACACACACACACACACTATACATATATATATAATTATATAATATCTAGTACTGTGAATAATCAGCAAAGCTTTGTGTATTAGAATAAAATGTTCTACTACTGAGATTGATCTTCAGCTAAGTTTATACAATGGACTGTGTTTCCATTCATGTCTTGCCCCATTTCCTCTTCCTGCTAGTTTCCTCTTTCTTAATGTGGTCTCCATTTAGCTTTCATTCCTTTTCTCTTTACCCCAAAAATCTCAATGCCATTGTGTGTCTGTGTGTACTATATTCTTTTATTCATTTTTCAGAAGATGTCTCAGGATTGAATGTGTCCTTGGCTGCTATAAATAATGTCCCAATAAGCAGAGACATGCAGGTGTCAGTATTATATGTTGACCATTTTCTTCATGAACATGCCCAAAAGTGGTTCATCTGGCTTCTGTGGTGGCTCCTGTTTTTGTTTGATTTTTGTTTTAACTTCAGTGCTGTTTTGTGCTGGTGCCTGGCCTAATTCACATCCATCAACACTGTCTATGGGTTCATTTCCCTTGGCCTCTTGAGAGAGTGCAGCTTTCTTTGAACTACTTATTTAAACTGTGGTAATGGAAACTCAGTGTAGTGATTGGATTCAATTTGGTTTACGATCTGTAATTATGAGGCATAGTCGATTATAGCTCAGGTTGTTCCCAAATTCTCTATGTAGCCAGGAAGGATCCTGACCTCTTGCTTCCCCTACCTCTGCATTCCAAGTATCTGAATTACAGATGAACAACATGATGAATATATTTCAACTATTTAGATTTGCATTTCCTGTATTGCTAAGAGTGTTGAATATTTTTGTTGTTGGTGGTGTTGGTGGTATTGATGGTTTGTTGCTGTGTCATTTGCTGACATCTGCACTTCTTTTTAAAATATTCTGCTAATTTTCATTGCTTCTTTATTAATTGTATTATCTATTATGTTTATCTTTGGCTTTTTTCTATAATTTTGACTTACCGAAAACTGTAAAAAAATCTTTATAATATACCCTGATTACCCATCCCATAAGTCTTCCTAGATCTTCCCCACCGCACAGTTAAATTGATACCCTTTCTGTCTTCCATTGCTAAACAGGCATTTGCTGGAATCCTAAGGCCACGGTGGTCAGGGAAGCAGACAGTCTAATTGCACTTCTCCAAATCCAATTCTCTAGTCTCACCCCCAGTTGTGTAGCAGATCAGCTGCTGTGGCCTACCTTTCCATTCTTCTCTGCCCCAGTTCCATCATACCATTCCTTTGTTTCAGCCCACAACTCCAGCAGGCATTCTCTGAAAATTTGTCATCAAAGTCTGGAAAAGAACCAGGTAGGCCAGCAAAGCAGGTGGAAAAGCTATAGAACTTCACTCTCCCTCTTCTCCAAATCCAGTCCCCTAGTCTCATCTCCAGCAGTGCAGCATTCTAACTGTTGTGGCATCTTCTCTCTCTTAGCCTCCGTTCCCAGGGGACTAAGTAGATACTAAGGGAACACCCTGCTTTCTTCCATTCTGTGGACCTCTCAATCCCTGCTCCCACTTTTAGCCCATACCTATTCATATCTAGAAAGATATTCTCATGCTCATAATAAAACCCACCATCTACCAAAAGGAATCTACACATTTGATTCAATCTCCATCAAAATTCCAACATAATTCTTCACAGATCTTGAAAAGACAAATTTCATCTTCATGGGAAAAGAAAAAAAAGACCAGACAAACAAACAAACTAAAATGCAGGATAGTTAAAACAACCCTATAAAACAAAGAACTGTTCATGCTGCTCATTGTGTCACCATGCCCGACAAGATGTACTACAAAGCAATATTAATTAAAGTAATGTGGTATTGGCATAAATCCAACACATCAATCAATGGAATTAAATTGAAGACCCAAACAAAAATCCTTATATCCACGAAAACTTCAACTTAAAGCCAGATATACTGAACAGAAGAGAAAGTAGAAAATATTCTTGAACTTAACGACGTTCTGAATAAAAACCACCATTAGTACAGATACTAAGATCAACAATTAACACACAGGAGCTCATGAAACTGAAACGCTTCTTCATAGCAAAGAACATGGTCATTCAGACAAAATGGCTACAAAATGGGAAACGACTTTTACCATTCTACATCTGAAAAAGGGTTTATATCCCAGCTACGAGAGAAACTCATAAAACTGGATATTAAGGAAATAAATAGGATAATTAAACAAATAGGGTACATATCTGAACAGAGAAATCTCAAAAGAGGAAACTCAAATGGCTGAAAAACACTTGAAAAAAATGTTCAATATCTTTAGCCATCAGAGAAAAGCAAACAAACTACTTTGAAATAACTTATATTCACAAGTATGGCTATGATCAATAGAACAAACAGCAGCTCATGCTGGTAAGGAGGTGAAGTAAAGAAGACTCTTAATCATTGATGGTAACCTTTGTGGAAATTGGCGTGGGAGTTCCTCTGGAAGATGGAAATAAATCTAATTGAAGATCCAGCTGTGCCACTATTGTACATATGCATAAATGATGCTTCATCTAAACCCAGAGACACTTGCTCAACCATGTTCATTCATACTTAAAATAGCCAGAAATTTTAAACAATTTAGATATCCTTCATCAAATGAATACATAAAAAATATGTGGTTCATTTGCATTTTAACTCAATTATTAAAAGTAGACACATGCCTTTATAAGTAAATAAATGAAACGAGGAAAAGAAATCATCCTGAGTAAACCAGTCCCTGAAAGAAAAATAGGGTATGTGTCTGCTTTTATTTGGATATTATCTGTTAAGTCAAAGATAATCAATTTATACTCCACAGAGCTACAGAGGTTAGGTATAGAAAAAGGAAATGACAGTGGGATAGACAGATCTCTCTAGCATGGAGGAATAGAATTTAGATATCTATGGATAGATGAGAGAGGTGTGTGTAACAGCAGAATCAAGTGAGGAGAATGAGGGACTAGGTACACCAGAAAGGGAATACAGGGAGAAACAGCTGAAATTAAGGGCCATTTGAATGGTGTTAAAAAATCAAATATAAGATGAACTTTCTAAAATATATAAATATATGAAGGAGATTTGTTTGAAATCACGAAAGAACTGGTAAAACAGACCAAATTGATCATTCCCAAAGTGAGTCCCATGTGGAGTCCAAACCACTGAAGCAGTTGTTAAGTTTATAGATTTCTCTCTCGAAACTGAGGGCAAAGTTCAAGTGCTAAAGACAGGTACATAGTTCACTGAATGTGGAGAAGTCAAGCTGGTGACTACCTAAAGCCTTCATCCCTACAGCTATTATTCTTGGTACCAGAAGTTACAGTGAAGGTTACTAAAACAGAAACACAAATACTAACCAATCCCAAACCCTTTAATCTACAATGGTGTCCTGCCTGAAAGATATGGTAGAGTAATGATGGTGTAAATTGTGGGAAGAGCCAACCATTGGCTGATTCAGTTTAAGGGCCACTCCACAGGAAGGATCCCATACCTGACACTACTTAGGCAACCAAGAATCTGAGACTAGATGCCCTAGGGACTCACAGAATTACCAAATATTAGTGTCTTACTAAAGGAATATAGCAGTAAAATGACTGCTATAATCATAGAACAGTGCCCTGTTCAGCCATAATCAGGGAAGCTTCCTCCTGCAGCAGATGGGAATAAATACACAGATACACAGCTAGATGTTATGCAGAGAGTATGAGACCTATCTCGTATACTCATGCCTAAATAGCATGTCTCCATCAAGTTCCTATCCCTTAGGTTCAAAATACCCTGAAGAAGAGTAGAAAGGAAGAGTGTAAGAGCCAGAAAGCATGGGGACATCAAGGAAACAAAACCTTCTAAATACACCAGGACTGAAATACTTATCAACTCACAGACACTGGGCCAGCATACCCAGCGTCTGCCTGGCTCTGCACCAGGTGGAGCCTTAGAACCTGAAGGAATTGGGCAAACATGCCCAGACCTAAGCTAGAAGCTATATACAATTCATAACTGCTTTCATGTGCAAATTTAGTTTTCTCCAAGGGAATCTCAGTAGAGAAAAAAAGCTACTCCTAAGGGTAGGCTGAATGGTTTATTTGATGATTATAGCTTAGAAGCCTGTTTGTTTTCTACCTAGAGACAGGAAGGCATTGGATCCAGCTGGGGGCAGAGATGGGGAGAAGCAGCTAGGAGTAGAGAGTGGGGAAAATACAATCAGTACATATTATGTGAGAAAAAAACAAACAATTACTTTTAATAAAAGAAGAAAAAAGTTAAAAGTCACACACTCATACACACACATATAGAGAGACAGACACACAGACAGGCAGACAGACAGACAGACAGACAGAGACAGAGACAGAGATAGATAGAGACAATACAAATAAGCATCTAAAGAATAACAAAACAGGACAAAACAGAAGAAAAGATCCAACAAAAAAAGACACAAAATATATGTGCAAACATATATATATATATATATATATATATATATATATATATATATATATATATATATATATGTTATTCCATAACATCATAATTCAGGAAGCCATAATATACACATGAAGAATCTATAAAACAAAAAATTCCCAAGAAAACAAAGAACAAAGAACTTCCAAGGGTGCCACTGGCTTCATTTTGTGTCAGTCATCTACTTCCAGGCATGGGGCCTGTCCTTTAGAGCACTTTTATCCCCAGTAAGACTCTGTTGAAAAAAAATATTTCTTCATTTGTGTGTGGCTATCAATTGGAGATCGTTTTTGGGTTGGGGATGGGGTCTTATGTCCACTTCTCTCAGTTTTGGGACCTGATCTTGCACAGAATTCTGCAGTCCTTGTGGATGCTCCCAGTCTACTGTGAGTTCATAGGTGCACTGGTCCTACTGGGCTTAGAAGGCATTATTTACTTGATGTCTTCCATATCCTCCTCTTACTACAATCTTGCTGCCTCCTCTTCCACAGTGGTTCCCCAGCCTTGAAAGGAGAGATTTAACTTTTAAGATAGTTCTAGTAAACTCTTGTCAGCTCAGTAGCCAGCAAAATTCCCTCATACCTCAAATTCTGCCACTTCTCTCTGTAAGTTATTTCCTTTACTATATAGATTTAAATTGGGTGCTGCCCCTTTATGCATTTTATGTCCTGAGATATCTAATTCTGTTCCCAAACATTATTGCTTATGACAATATTTTGAAGTATTTTAATTACATTATTATTTTATAGTTTCACTATTTCAGCTCATAGACTTAGGTATTTTATTTTGAATTGTTTTTTGTACAGTGTGAAGTAAGGATTTAGTCTCACTTTTTTGTATGGAAACCCATTTTTGCGTGATTTGTTAAAGAGAGTGTCTTCATATACATATGCATATACATATACATACATATGCATATACATATACATATGCACACACACACACACACACACACACACACACACATATAACATTTTGGGGATGCACTGATTGGACCTCAGGTGTGTATTGCTAGGTGAGTTTAATTTTTTGTCCTTTTTTCTTAGAGCTGTATTGATTTTTCTTCCTATCACTGACCAGTACCACACCCTATCAGTCATTTCCTACTGTTACTCCTGCAAACTTTTCTCCTGAATCATCTATCCTTGCCTGTCCCCATACTTGCCTGCAACTGCAGTTTCTTTTATTTATTTGTTTATTTGTTAATCATTCCATTTGTTTGCATCTCAAATGATATCTCACCTCCCGGTTACCTCTCCACAAGCCCCCCATTCCCATAACCTCCAACTTCTCCCTCTCCTTTTAGGAGGGGATGCTCCCCCACTCATCCACCATCTCGCCTCACCCCTCCAGCATCTCCCTATGCTTGTGTATCTAACCATCACAGGACCAAAGGCCTCCCCTCCCACTGATGTCAGACAAGGCCATTCTCTGCTGCCTATGTCTCTGGAGTCATGGATCTCTCCCTGAGCCCACCTTGGTTGGTGTTCTAGTCCCAAGAAGTACTGAGTGGTCCAGTCAGCTGATGTGGTTCTTCCTATGGGTTTGCAATCCCCCTCAGCTCCTCCAGTCCTCTGCCAGCTCCCCCACCAGGGTCCCTGAGCTCAGTCTGATGTTTGGCTCCAAGCATCTACAACTATAGTGATCAGTTGCTGGCTGAAAGTTTCAAGGAACAATCATACCAGGTTTCTGTCAGCAAGTGCCTCTTAGCAAGTATAATAGTGTCGGGTTTGGTGTCTGCAGAAAGGATGGATATACAGGTGGGGCAGTCCTTGGCTGGCCCGTACTTCAATCTCTGCTCCATTTTTCGTCCCTGTTCTTTCTTTGGACAGGAACATTTCTGGGTTAAAAACTTTGAGATGAGCCGAGCTTGGTGGCTCACGCCTTTAACCCCAGCACTTGGGAGGCAGAGGCATGCAGACTTCTGAGTTCGAGGCCAGCCTGGTCTACAAAGTGAGTTCCAAACTAATGGTGTTATCCCAGGATCTTCATCAAGCTGGACTCGTAGTTATTCTCTTTTATGTACAGGTATCCTTGGGAAATGTTCTGAATATATCTGAGCAAGCAAAACTGCCCCTCCTTGACTATCCCTTTGTGAGTCTTTATCATATTGCCCACTTTTAAATTCTCTTTACAGTTTTTATCACTAAACTGAAATAGGTATACATGAACCTATATTGTCTTCCCACACATGGTCTTTGTAATAATCAGTAGCTTCTTGGGGCTTGAGAACATCACCTTTCCAGTAAACTCTTTGTCTATAGCACTTCCAGCAATTACTGTCACAAAATGAAATCTCAGTGATTAATATCTTGATAATAAGCACTAAATATTCAAAGAATAAACAAATTTATAAATAGTAATAATATAATGAATTAGCTTAATTTACAACATAGGATATAGTAACAGTCTTTCTATTGAGTCTGTTTTTATAAATGTGTGAAATAAGTTGACACTCTAAAGCTCTTGATAACAGTGTAATGATCTCAGGTGTATGACATTCTCCCTGGTTTTATCATTTACAATGTCAGTTGGATCTTGGACCTATTATGAAATCCAATGAATTAAAGTAACAATGATAGAGAATAAGCAGTGGAAAAATTAGTTCTCTTGTGCTTTGCATGTTACATTTTCTCTTACTTCCTTCTCCTTCCAATGACATTTCTCTTGAATTTATGCCCACAATGTCATGCTCTATTTGTTTCTACATTTCTCACCAAATTATGACTAACATCCTTTTTCTTCTTTTCAGCAATATGTCAAACAGCTAAATTTGAATTACTTTTTCCCCTTTGTGGCTGGATGTTCTGCATCATGTAAGGAGGTTTAAAAGAATCATACAATCTAAGTAGTACTCACATAATTAGAAAATGCTATTTTTTCACAAAATTAAATAAATACAATACTATTCTTCTTTGCTTTCACACATATCACATACACTGATGCACAACACAACTGTATTTCCAAATTTGTAACACTTCAGGACCCTGGGTTTGATTAATAGTAATTGTCAGCCCATTAAAATGGATTATGATGATTCCCAAGGAATTGGTTGTTAACATAATTAACAGCTGGCTTTGCTTTCAAGGCATTAATCAAAAGAGCAAGTTTCAGGAAATGACCAGGTTCTCACAAATGTTGCTAATTAGCAAAGGCCTTGAAGCTGGCTGATAGTGACTGCTGGTACTGTTATTGGCATGACTGGATCACAACTAAAACTCCCACATTGTGATGGGTTTTCTCAAATGCTATTAAACCAAGAGAGCTTTGAATAAATTTACATTAAGAAAAACGCACTCTACCTCTTGACGGTATACATTTGGATACCATGGAGTCCAGAAGACCTGCAGAAATGATGACATTACATAAATCTTAATATCTTTCATTTATAAATGATGATAGATTTCATATGAATTAATTTTCCCCTAATTGCTTTAAAATAACAAATATCTGTCCTAAAATACTTTGAGAAGTGTTATAAACTTTTCAATTACCTTATTATAGATTGGCATGTTGTATCTGTGTGTAATGAACCTAGTCCATGAAAGAAACTGAAGATAGAACTACTCAGAAAAATCTTTCTCAACAATTACTCCCACTTCCATCAGGAAAAGCACAGCTTTTCTCACATTTTTCAGAATTTCCATTCAGCATCTTTACAGAACTATTTTGTTTATATTTTAAATTTAATTTTGTGTCCTAATTACTCATCTTGTTTTGCCACGGGAATTTTCCCTAACATACTATATGAAAATCACATTTAATTGGAATATACTTTTTCAAAGTGGTATTTTATGTTTTTGTTCTTAGCATTATACTCATAGATTTTATGATTAAATATAGTTGTGTAGTAGCTTTGAGAAAATGGCATGCTGAAGTAATACAGTGCTTTCTTTTCAAAAACAGAATTCAGGCATTGTGAAGTAGGCAGCAGAGAAGACCACTCACATACAGGTTAAAACCAATAGAAAGTCTTTATTAGACAGGCAGTGGATGACTACCCTGGATGACTGAGACTCACAGATACAACCTTAGACTTTCTCAAGGTGGGCTTTGGAGCATAAGAATTGCATCCTAGATTGACACACCTGAAATACCAAAAACAGATACCCAGAAACAGAACTATAGAAGCCAAAATAACAAGATTAAGACATTTAGGTACTTTGTCAGAACTATGGACTTTGATGGATCGTGTCTTTTCCTTATTTTGGCAGGTGTTACAGTCCATGTGTTGCCTCCCAAGGCCTGAACTGTGCTTCCATCATGGTCTCAGTTTTGCTATGGTCCCAGAGCCTACTAAGATCTGGAGGCCTGTTTTACAAGATTAGTTAATATATGATCCAGGTAAAACTATCAAAATCACCACTAATAGTACAAGGCACTCAGTTTAAAGTATATTTCAGATAAATTACAATTTTAATGTAAGCATTCACCTTGCAATATTTAAGAAATATTATAGAGCTGATCTGTAGGACATACCTATAGTTAACGTGTTTACTCCAAATGTAACGTAATTGAACTAGGGAGTGTTTTATCTGACATCTTTCCCCAAGGATGGTTATATATTTAGTTGGTTGTAAGGGGATTATGACCTGCCAAAGTTACCACATCTTCATTGGACAGACATAAGAGGCTCTATAATAAGCAAGTTGAAGCTAGAGAATGAGAGTCAGTTTGCAAACTTACTGGTGCTAATATAGACCAATTATAAAGACCATCTTGAGCAGGATTATTCTGATCACAGCCAAGACAGAATAGATATCAATGGAGATTACCCTGTAAAAGAACCTGAGCCTAATATGCTAGCTTTGATAATGGTGGGTCAAGAAGCCAAAGAAAGTGGGCATCTCCACACAATGGAGAAGGAAAAAAAAAAAAGTGAAGTCTCATCTCTATGATTCCATAAAGTCTACAGCATGATCTACAGTGTCATTCTGTCTGGCAACATCCTTGTTGCTTTTTACCCACAAAAGGCTGCAATGTGTTTGTACTCTTAAGAGGATATTCTGTGGTCATTTTTGTCTTGTGGCTACAGAAAACTTATTTCTACAAAGCTATCAACATCTCTCGAGTCCCATAATGTCATAGGTTTTGTTGTTGTTGTTGTTGTTGTTGTTGTTGTTTGGTTTATTTGTTTTGTTTTTTCTGT
Source organism: Mus pahari (assembly GCF_900095145.1). NCBI lineage: Eukaryota > Metazoa > Chordata > Mammalia > Rodentia > Muridae > Mus > Mus pahari. The sequence goes on along the minus strand of NC_034602.1, from coordinate 39,795,090 downwards.
GTTTTGTTTTTGTTTAGTTTTTCGAGAGAAGGGTTCTCTGTGTAGTCCTGGCTGTCCTGGAACTCACTCTGTAGATCAGGCTGGCCTCAAACTCAGAAATTTGCCTGCCTCTGCCTCCTGACTGCTGGGATTAAAGGCATGTGCTACCACTGCCCGGCAATGTCATACTTTTATACAATACATTCTTTTTTTTTATTTTTTATTATTATTTTCTTTATGTATATTTCAAATGCTATCCCAAAAGTTCCCTATACCCCCCTGCCCCGCCCCAGCTCGCCACACATCTACATATGCACATAGTAGGTACATAAAGTTAAAAAAATAAAGAAAAAACAGTATAATTAGGTGTATAAATGGTCAGCAGTTCCTATAAATTTTTCTTTCAACACAAAATATAAACATGTTGGGCTTAGAAAGAAAAATTTATTGGTTTTTTTTTTT
>NC_034602.1:39786447-39793516 GCF_900095145.1 Mus pahari | reverse complement strand
TGCAGTAGCTGGATATAAAATTAACTCAAACAAATCAGTGGCCCTCCTCTACACGAAGGACAGATGGGACGAGAAAGAAATTAGGGAAACAACACCCTTCACAATAGTCACAAATAATATAAAATACCTTGGTGTGACTCTATACAATACATTCTAAACTCCAAACTCCGTCTTAGAAATACTTTCTGGAAGTTTTCTGTAGCTAAGTACCTTCCTCCTTCTCTTTCTGGTCATTTATTTCTCCAATGGAGAAAATCTACCTGGCCTCTTCCACTTTTGGGAAGTTAACATTGTTTGGCTAGTTTGTTAGTCATAGCATGTGAAAGGCTTGAGGAGCAAAAAGGCAATCAGTGTCTTACAGCATTAGTCATGAAATTAATGTCAGCAGATGCCACTGGGGAGTTGCACTGCAGAGCAAATCAAAGACAGCTGAGATAACCAAAAGCTGTTTGCGTGGAACTTTCTAAATCTGAGATGACATTCAGGCCCCAGTACCGCTTTTGTAGGAGTTCACAATGAAAATCCAGGTTTCAAGTGCACCTTATTTATCAGTAGTTATTGCATTATAGGTGGTAAATCTAAAACGGTTTTGTTTGTGCAATATGGCTGTGAATACAAGAGAGGCCTCTCGCTGAAGGCTGAAATCACCCTGAGTTCTGGGAATGACTCATAGCTCACAAGTTTGTGATGAGGCAAGGAGGATTTTATGGTCCTTTAAAGATGTGCATGCTTTACAGAGTATTCTCACAGAACCCAGATCAGAGATGTAGTAGAAGTCGTTAAGACGGAGTTCTCATACTCAAGAGCTTTAAGGTATACAAGCTTAGAAAAAAATGATTGTTGTATAAAGCAGACACTGTTCTTGCAAAGGAGTTCAGACACTGAAGAACCCAATGGCAGCAGTTGCCACTGACCAAAGGCTGCCCTGAGGATGGAATATCTGGCCTGGAGATCCAAGACTAAGCATGGGTTTTTCAGATAAATCTACAGCCTGTATTAGGAAGCAGGAAGGTTTTTGTTCAAAGAACACTCATTATCAGATACATATAATATCTGCAAAGTCTGATGCATGTGATAAGCTAATTAAATGTTACACTCATGCATCTGCACATGTGGCAAAGGGCTGAAAAATGGATATTTCCACTTAGAATATCAGTAGGAATTTGCTTTATTTATTGTAGAAAAGTGTTGTTTTTCCTTAATAACATTTTTAAAGGCTTCTCTTCGCTTATTATTTTGAGCTAAGCAATAAATTAGGTAATTTTCATCTATTATTTTCCTCAGAACATCTTTGCAAGTTTAATCATTTTCTGGACACCAGAAGTGGGTTGGGTGCACAGAGAGCTTATGGAAATGGTTGCTGACCTCAGGAAACCAGAGATAGAGTATGGTTTGGGTAACTATGCTGTGTTCAGTTTTGAACATGCTAAATTTGAGATTCTGTGGAAATATAGAAAGTGTCTACACACACACACACACACACACACACACACATCTTTCAAGTCAGTTTTGTATCAGGAAAAATTGCCTTGAAGATGCTGATCTAACTTAAGGAAGAAGAAAAAGTAGAAAACTTCTAGTGGAAATAAGCACAGAGAAAACCAATACTGATATAGATGTAAATTGGAACAATATCCTAGAGACACCTGTGAACCAAAGTGAAGAGTGATGACTTGCACAAAGATACAGCTTAATGCAAGATCACAGTGCATGTGTTTAGCATGCCCGAGTCTCTGAATTCAATCACCAGCATTTTGTTGTTTATGATACATAAAAGAAACATGGCAACAAACAAGCAACTTATGTTTCTCTGGCCATCAATAGCTAAGTGTTTTTCCATTTCCTATCACGTATTGACTACTGAACTTTGCTAAAATGTTTTCAAGGTTGAGAGATAATGATAGTTGTTGAATGAAATATGAATAGTTTATAGAAATGCAAAGAAATAGAAAATCAAATTAACAACTGTATTTAGGAGTCAATGAACAACAAAAAAAATGAAAAGGGGGAGAAGAGAGAGAAGCAATCCTTGTATGAAGAGATAATCTTTTTTATGTTTTTTTTATTAGATATTTTCTTTATTTACATTTCAAATGTTATCCCGAAAGTTCCCTATACCCTCCCCCCGCCCCTGCTCCCCTACCCACCCACTCCCACTTCTTGGCCCTGGCATTTCCCTGGTGCTGGGTCATATAAAGTTTGGAAGACCAAGGGGCCTCTCTTCCCAATGATGGCCGATTAGGCCATCTTCTGCTACATATGCAACTAGAGACACAAGCTCAGGGGGTACTGGTTAGTTCATATTGTTGTTCCACCTACAGGGTTGCAGCCCCCTTCAGCTCCTTGGGTACTTTCTCTAGCTCCTCCATTGGGGGCCCTGTGTTCCATTCAATAGCTGACTGTGAGCATCCACTTCTATGTTTGCCAGGCACTGGCATAGCCTCACAAGATGATAATCATGATAATCTTGAGTAAAGATGTTTTATTAACATTTTATGGGATAGTGTTGAACATTTCTACATAGGGTTTGGGGAGTCAGCAGGGTGAGTATATGTTCTGTGTTCTTCTAGTATAAGTGTGGCAATAATTCACAGGAAATAATGTTAACCATTAAACGCAAAGAGCCCTAATTGAGGACAGAGCTGACTCAGGGCCCCTAAAGATGGAATTAATTTCATTTTTCTGTCCAAGGAAATGAAATTTCTTTCTTTTTATAGGCAAAGATATCTTAGTTCACACTGGCCTCACTTCCCCAGCCACTGGCTGTCACTAGCATAGAGAAAGCATTAGTCACTAAGTCTATACTAAGATCTGGAATCAGACCAGAATTTGGAGCATAAACTACTCGGAATGCTCCAGGCAATATTCAAGATGTTGGGACCATATCTTCAGGAGTTGGTTGATGTTTCCAGGGAAGGGATGACAGAGGCTTGAAAGTCAAATAAGAGACCAACACTAGAATAGAAAAATTAAGTGAACAAGTGTAAAACGTAGTTAGTCAATAAATATATCAAGATAGCTGGAAGATATCCAGGCCCCTGCTGAAGGAATGATCAGCCCTTGACAGGGAGCTGAGCTACTCTCCCACTGTCACTTCAGACACAGCCACCCTAACCTATAGGAAATTCTACATCCTGTAAGCAAATTTCAGTTCCACTTTCTCTGTAACATGTAACATTTTTCAAGTTGAACCTACTTACCAGATTTTTGACTTGTTGACAGTTGAGTTTCTGGGTCATATAAGCAAGCTCTAGGCTACCAGTGACTGAGTACATCTCTGTTTATTCAAATTCCATCATCTGGGACCTAGATAAAAACTAAAGGATGTTTAATATCAAATTATTTCTAAAAGTTAAACAAGAGATGAAAAAAGACAGGACATGAAAATTTTAAAAAAAAGGAGGAGAAAGTAGAACTTGGGGAGAGGGGGGAGGGAGAAATGAAGAGCTGAAAGGAAGAGGGAGGAGGTGATTCACATCTATCTTTCCACTGTAACTACAAAACATTGTTTGTCATTTTTAATGGTGAGGTAGCACATTTCTAAGTGTGTACGTCATGAACTGGTTTTTGTTTTTTTTTTAATTTAAAACGTGGCATTGTTTTGGGGTTGTCAATAGAATATATTGATGGTAAGCAAAACCCAAATTATTTTCAGAGTAGGCAGCATGTGGGACTATTTATGCTGTTTGTTGGCCTTGCTGAGAGCCCGTGACTGCATCCCAAGATGGAGAAGTCTGCAAATTTTACTGCAAAACGAAGATAAAAGAATATGTTCCAAAATTCAATTACAGGCCCTGACATGAAATATCTAAGTTTTATTAGTGGGAAGAGTCTCTAAAGTTAGACTTCAGTTGGCATGAAGGAACCTTCAACACTTCTGGGATAAAAATGCTCCCCAAATACCTCCACAGTGAATCTGACTAAAACCTTGTCTCCCTGAAAGCTTTGGCAACTGGATATCGTCTTGGCTCTAGGTTAGCACTAAGCTATATATTCAACACATATGGAGACAATACATTAGGTGAACTTGCAAAAAGACCTTTGACAGTTACTCTCCCCAAATATCTAAAAAGAGGAAAACTGCTCCACAAACCAAGAAAAACATGTCTGGTTTCATTTAATTCTTTGTTGATAATGTAGGTCATGAATAGCTATTCACACGGAAGGTTTTCATTGTGAATGGTGTTCGGACTTATTATCTGAGGATCCTGTGTACACACATGTGTATCTCACCTATGCGTTCATAGAATGTTATTATCTTTTAGAAAAAAGTGAAATGCAGTTTTGACAGATAAATAATTATACAGTCCTTCATATAAAATCAGATTCATATCTTATAGTGCATAGTTGAGAAGTAATCATTTTCTCTCTCAGTAGTAGACAGATGTTTGTGCTATATAGTACAGTCAAATAGATAAAGGCAACTAGAATGGAGACAGATAAACATGAATGCTTTACTATATGTAGAATAGAAATAGGATGTGAATATTTTAGTCTAATCTATGAAAATCAACTTCTTTTTCTCATTAACTCTAAAGAAAAATAAAAGTTAGACTTTTATCCCTTGCTGTGTTATGCCAGACATAATAGTTGGGAACTAAAAAGGAGGAACACATATATATGTTGGAGTATTTATAGTTTAAGAAAAAGCTTTGTTTTTTTAAATTTAATTTTATTTGTAATTCATTTTCTTACACTCTGTATTGCATTCCCTGCCCCTCCCCATCCACCCTCCTCACATTCCACACCTCCTCCCCTCCCCATCCCATCTCCTCTTGGATGCCCTCACTCCCCCCCCCTCACCTGACCTCTAAACTCCCCGAGGCCTCCAGTCTCTTGAGGGTTAGATGCTTTATCTCTGAATGAACACAGACCTGGCAGTCCTCTACTGTATGTGTATTAGGGGCCTCATATCAGCTGGAGTATGCTGTCTGATTGGTGGTCCAGTGTTTGAAAGAACTTAGGGGTCCAGATTGACCAAGACCCCTGGTCCTTCTACAGAATCGCCCTTCTCCTCGGTTTCTTTCAGCCTTCCCCAACTCAACAACAGGGCTCAGCTGCTTCTGTACATTTTTTTGGGTGCAAATAACCGCATCTGGCTCTTTCAGCTGCTTGTTGGATCCCTTGGAGGGCAGTCATGATAGATCCCTTTTTGTGAGCATTCCATAGCCTCAGTAATTTGTCACAATGATACTTCTAATGTATCCTTTCAATTGTTTGTGCATTTGAAAAAATATACATAAAGAGATGTGTATCATGCATTACATTAGTTGCTAGATAAAAATGATATAACTTTCTCAATTTCCAACTTTCCTCCTCCCCTGTGAATATTCTATTTGAGTTAAGCACTCAAGCAGTTGATGGAGGATGGCAAGAAGAGTGGGGTTCCAGAATCCCTCTATTTAGAAGATTCCACACATCATAATGGTAAAGCTACAGTTAACAAGTGCATGTAAATGACTCCTGGCTGCCTTTGTGACTTGAGCTTATTGAGTAGCACTATCCAAATGTGGGACAGTCAGCTTCAGCATCTTTTCTTAAGACTAGCAATATTAATACATGGGGAAATTCCCCAACAGATTTCTAGGTCTGTGCTTAAAACTCAAGCTTAGCAAGTATGAATTTTACAAGTGTTTGTGGCTGTTAGGTTTGTTTTGCAATAGCTGAACACAACTTAGATTTCAGGGAGAATTTGACAGCACCGTGTTTAAATAAAGTAAGGGCAACCTACCTAAGTTGTCAAAAACCTTTATTGCAAATAACATGAATATAATAAATTCTTAAATATCTTAAACATTTTTCTTATTTTATATCTTCCTATATGGCTTATGCTTACTAATGCATACTTATATAAAACATAAAATGTGATTGCTATGCAGATTAGAATAATGGTTATATTATAAGCAATAACCTATAGTTATTTGTAACTAAAATTCAATAAAACATAAATCATATATAAAATTGCTATTAATACAGTGAGATTTAGAGTTAGTTTTAGTTTTATAGATAGGTGACAATTCATAAGAGAAACATTTGAAAATCATAAAAAAATTCAATCTGCTTTTTGAAGGCAAATTTTACTGTTAGAGATGGTATATTGTTAATGTAAATGTGTTAATGCTATTACATTTAATAAAAATTGTTATAATTGCTTGAATGTATTATAGTATATAACAATGAAATAATAGCATTTAGATTTTATTACATTAATATGATTATAATAAAATAATTAGTGAATTTTACATATATTAAGTATATATGAGCTATTATACATATATTTAATTATTTATTTCCATTATTTTTACATTTGATTCATTATCTGCAGAAGAAATTTGTAATATAGCAGACATTTCTTTTTTTCCCATTTTTTTATTAGATATTTTCTTTATTTACATTTCAAATGCTATCCAAAAATGCCCTATACCCTCCCCCTGTCCCTGATTCCCTACCCAACCATTCCAACTTCTTGGCCCTGGCATTCCCCTGTGCTGGATCATATAAAGTTTGCAAGATCAAGGGGCCTCTCTTCCCAATGATGTCCGATTAGGCCATCTTCTGCTACATATGCAGCTAGAGACACGAGCTCAGGTGGTACTGGTTAGTTCACATTGTTGTTCCACCTACAGGGTTGCAGCCCCCTTCAGCTCATGGGTACTTTCTCTGGCTCCTCCATTGAGGCCCTGTGTTCCATTCAATAGCTGACTGTGAGCAACCACTTCTTTGTTTACCAGGCACTGGCATAGCAAGAGGCTGCTATATCAGGGTACCTTCAGCAGAATCTTGATGCCATGTGCAATAGTATCTGGGTTTGGTGGCTGATGATGGGGTGGATCCCCAGATGGGATAGTCTCTGGATAGTCCATCCTTTCAGCTTAGTTCTAAATTTTGTCTCTGTATTTATATCCTTTCATGGTTATTTTGTTCCTTATTCTAAGGATGAATGAAGTATCCACATGATGGTCTTCCTTCTTGGTTTTCTTGTGTTTTACAAAATGTATCTTGGGTATTCTAAGTTTCTGGGCTAATATCCATTTATCAGTGAGTGCATATCCAGTGACTTCTTTTGTGA
>NC_034602.1:39781650-39786357 GCF_900095145.1 Mus pahari | reverse complement strand
CAGTCCTGGGAGTCCAGCTCTCTCCTGAGTCTCAGTGGTCAGATTACTCTCTGCAGGTAAGCTTTCCTCTATCAGGGAAGTTGCATAGAGGCCTGGCGTTCAGATCTGCCTCCTGGCTGAAGATGTAGGCCCCAAACAGGGCCTGTCCCAGAAGATGTATTGCTTCTGCCATTTACACACTCACCTGTACAACTAGACACCTAGGGACCCTGGACACAATATGACTCTCTTAACTGCTCTGGCCAACAGAGTCCTCACAGGTGGCCACCTTTCCTCTGGCGAGGAAGGTACCCAAATGTCTGGTGCCTGAAACAGGGTCTGTCCCAGTAGCTAGTTTGCTTCTGTCTGGACCAAAACTGTGTAGCTTCTGTGGTCCACGCTCTCACCAGGGTGTTATTTTTGCACAGTTTTAGAAGACTCTTAAAAATAATTTAAAGCCCCTTTAATGTTTCAGTAAGGAACAATAGATATTTTTCTAAAGTAAAAATAATGTGTTTTTTTCCACTTATCTTATTGATTTCTCCTTTCAGTCTTTGGGTCAGTGTTTCGTTCAGGATAACAATTCTTGCACACACGCCTCCCACCATGGCTTTTCTGAATGCTGTAGTTATAGGCATGCTTCATCCATCATGTTTGGCCTTTATTTTCAAATAAAAGGTGATAAACTTCAAGTCAAAATAAACCCAAATTTAATTTCTTTCATGGGTTCTCCTTTCCCAAAAACATTACAGAACTGGCCCAAATCAAGCTTGCTGACATATTTAGTTATGAGAACAATTGTCATTTTACTCATTTTTAAAATGGCAACCAAAATATTTTTTATGTAAGAATACTTCTTTCATTTATTGCTGTTGTATTCCATTAATCAGAAGAATCTCAGTGATTTAAATCTCCCTTTTCAATAAATGTAACAAGTCATAGTTTGTTAGTGTCTTTCCCTTACCATGTATTAGTGTGTTCATTCTGTTTTTTTTTTTTTTATTTAAAACATGCTTTTTCAGTTTTCATAATCACAATTACAGAGTCTTCTGAGTTCTGTGGAAAAGAAGAAAGAACATTCCTTGGAGGAGTTTATAGTCAAAGACTAAATGAATGAAGCTTGGTTTGTTTTTGGGCCTAAGACTTGGGAGATGTTCCAAGATTTCTTCAGAACTAGGACTTTGGCACAAAGAAATGTGAATTTAAAAATTGTCCTCCCATTATGAAATGTCTAATACTCCATATAACCAAAGTTTTACTCTGTCCCGTGTCAAATCTGGATTGAGTTAACCTTAGCACTGAAAAATCATTTGAGGACATCAAGATAGACGTGCACACATAAAAGTGCTCATTATTATTTTGTATCCTATATTAATCTATTTGGTATTAAAAATTGATTTTCTCAAATATAAATGAGTTACCATTAGAAGTCTTGTTCATTATGAAAGCATGATGAATAAACAATGTTTTCTTCAAATATCTCTATATAAAGCATTATAAAACATGTTGTAAATTGATTTCATCCTTATTTTCCTTCTTTCACAACTCAGCCTCGGTTGACCTGGAATTCACCATCTTCATCATCAGCTAGAATAACAGATATGTACAGACATGGTCTCACATAATAAATAAGTCCTGTGAAATGGATACTTTGTAATGATTACAAAGTAATCACAATGCAAACTAGGAAAAAAGAATATAAGAAATGTACCAAACATATGTAGCTTGTGATAGCTAACTGTAGCTGGGTGATAGCTAAAGGTGAGGAGGTTCATTTCTGAGCCATAGGAATTGATCACCAGTGTCTGGTGTTTAATAAATGACCATCTGATTCATATAACGGGTTTAAAAATAAATAATGTTTGAGATACACTTATTTACCCAAAACTTTCACTGTCAATCTTCCATTAGGTAGACTTACTCATATATTTTAGCACATAAATATAGGCCATTGCTTATAATATATATGAGGTCATGTTCACTCTCCAATGCTATGACTAAAATAAGAATTTTTAATATTTTAATACAAATTTTTTTTCAAAACTTTTACTGAGTTATTTAACAGTCAAATGGGTAATTTGTAATTGTTAAAGTATGGTTTCTGCAAAAAGTTTCTCCAAATTTGCAAGGGAGCATATAGTTCACAAACTGAATTTAATTTTTACAACTTATAAGATAAAACATTAGAACTGGATAAGTTTTAAAGAATAAAGAAAAGTAAGGAAATATGAGAAGTCCTAGCATATTAAAATAAAATCAATGATCTTCACTGTGCATGGAAATGTTGATGGCTTATTTAACTAATGGTTTAGCCTATCAATTTTCCTTTCTTTTCCCTCTCAAATCTAGTTGCATTTTACCCGAAGGCTGTAAAGAATACTATAGGCTGTAGAATACTATAGAAAACTGCTGAAGTCAGTGACTTTGAGGCCTCCAGGAGAAGGGGGTGGTAAAAGCCCCGTGGCATTCGGCCAGGTGTATCTGTACAGATTCTTTGAATAAAGACATATTTGCTGCTGCTATAATTCTTGGTTGGTAGTCTAAAAAGGAAAAAAAAATTAAATATAACTCCAAAGCATCATAAATACCAGTGAAACATCAAATCTGCTCTAGGTAGGTTATATTTACAATCAGATACCTCAACAGTACAAGGAACAGGGATATTAAGGCATGTCTTAGTCATTTGAACTTTAACTACCAATTACAAATGGCTTAGGTATTTGAATGCTTAATTCCCAGTTGTTGGAAATGTTGGTGTGTGTGTGTGTGTGTGTGTGTGTGTGTGTGTGTGTGTGTGTAGGGAGGAGGTTATAGGATCTTTGAGAGGAAAGCCTTGTTGGATGAAGTATATCACTTGTGAAAATTGATAATACCACTTTTTTTTTTCAGGTTTCTTTATTGTCCTTGTATTCCTGGGTGGAAGATGTGGTTTCTCATCTTCTTGCTCTTTTTGGCCATACCTGCCTGTAGCCATGATTTCCCCTGCCATGATGGACTCTTATCTTTCTAGAACTCTAACCCAAAATAGACTCATCCATAGGTTGCTACGGATTACACTATTTTATCATAGGAAAATAAGTCATGCAAATACAGATTTGTTTACTTCCAGTATTAGTTTCTTTTGTGTAACAGTGATCAAATAACTTGACACAAAATTTAGAACAGAAATTGTTGGTTCTGCCCCACAGTTTCAGAATTTAGTCCACCATGATGGACAATCTTCAGCACAGGAAGAAGTCAGTTTATATCATGGTTTGTCAAGGAGAAGAGAGGGTAAACCAGGAAGACACAAGATTGCATTTGCTCTTATGGACCCATGTCCTAGGGACACACTTCCTCTGATTGAGACCTGCCTCTAAATATTTCAAAGGAGCATCACCGTCTGATGCCACACTTTCAGAACATGGCATCTTTGGAGAACATTCCAGTTTCAAACAATAATTTCCACTACATGTGCAAGTACAAAATGTAGAGAATCACATTTGAGGAATTTAAGTGACTAGTGTAGAGAAACAAGATGTCAAATGGCTGGAGTCCCAGCCATGGAAAAGAGGGCCACTGCAAACAGCAAAAGAAAGAGCGCTTCAATTTGCATATCTTGGGTATGGCTGTCATTTCATCCATCCTCTGAGCATGAGGAGGACGAAGTTTGGTACATATGTTCCCTTTATGACTGATCATTCCTTTATTTCATGCTCCTTGGCTAGTTGTTATTTTTTATTTTTATTTTTATGAGTCAATGTCTACTACAAATTTAAGCTTCTGAAATGAATGTTGTGACAGGAATTGATTTATGGGTATAGTGATAAGTCATTTGGAGTTGATTTAATATTATGTCAATTTACTAAAGTAATAAAAATAGGTTCTTTCCTAAAGCCAAAGATTTGTCTATTTATGTGTTCTTAGACCAGTAATGATGCTACATATGGGTTTTATCTTGTGGAACAAGACTTAAAGTCAATCAAATAGTGTTTAGTTACCTCCATAATATTCATACACTGCTACACCAATGGGCATGCCTTGTCCTTTGAATCCTTATTGAAGCTTGGATTGTTAACATCTGAGTATGATTGATGATTACATTGATATTATACATAGCACCCTCTAATGCTGTGAAAAGTAATTAGGAATTTAGTTTCCAAATCAATACTAGCTTGATTTTTACATGTTCTATGACTTATTCAAATATGTAGTGCCTTCAGAAATAAAATTCTTAGAGGTAATAATTTAGCAATAGTAGAATTTTCATTTCTGTTTTTCATAACTCTAAACTAAAATTCCTTGCTTTCCTGAGCTCCACTAGCTCTGTTTCACTGTTCAGTTATACCCATGTGATATTTAGTTTGGCTCTGACTTTATTGTGTCCCATCAGATTTTTGCTCCATCCACAGTGCACCACTCAGTATATGGTCTTTCACTTCCCTAGAATACCTTTACCTCTTTAGTCTCTGGAGATCATAGGGCCATACAGCATACCTTGTTTTGTCATTGGAAGGGCTCTGACAAAATCCATAGAACTCACTTTGTATTGGGCAATGTCTCATATTCATCTGTAGTTCTGATTCTATGGCAGTTTTTCCAAAGATCATATAGCAATGTTGTTATTGTTTGTTTTGACTTCGTGTATATTTTTATTTCCATGTGAGTCTCCTTGTCTCCTTTATGTTTTTTTTTCTTTTAAAAATATTCCATGGGATTTCTCCTCCTCCTCCTCCTCCTCCTCCTCCT
>NC_034602.1:39740237-39781610 GCF_900095145.1 Mus pahari | reverse complement strand
TCCTCTTCTTCTTCTTCTTCTTCTTCTTCTTCTTCTTCTTCTTCTTCTTCTTCTTCTTCTTCTTCTTCTTCTTCTTCTTCTTCTTCCTAAGTTAATTCTCTTATAACGTGTAATTCCAACATCTAGGATAGAAGTATCAATACTATCATGTAAGAGCCAACCACTATGTACTCTTATAATGTGGATTGGAACTTGGTGTGCTAAGATTTGAGATTAACTTGTGGATCAGTCAAATTTTATGAATTGTCACTGAATGAGTTTTTGATTTGTTTTAAAACAATTGTCTCATGTTGCGGTTCAAGTTCTCTCTGTTAATCATGTGATAGTATTCTATTACTCACTGAATAATGGCATTGACATTTGTAAAATGGTAAGCTCTGAATATCTGTCTTGTAAATGTTTCTGTGTCTGATTTAGTAAAACTTTATTGGCTATAAACATCATTCTTTATCTTAAGTAAACAAAAACCCTTTTATTAATCACCAATATCTACTATTTAAGAAAAACAACTATCAATTTTAGAGGAACATTTCATATCTAAAAGCATATATCTACAAACATGCCATGAAAAAAGATATTAGCTTGCCTAGGGAAATGTATGGTTATATTTCATGATCTACTGCCCCTAGTCTGAGACAGTTTTTTAATGTGGGGGTTATACATAGGGTGATGTAGATATTAAAGGGGTTGTTTCGTTTAGCAAATTAGACCTTTGAAGAAACATGGCTAGTATCTACCAATACATCTCCTTACCCCTTATCCAACATACCAAGCTTCTTATTTTGTTGTTTTTTGTTTTGGTTTTTTGTTTTTTCTTGAGACATGGTTTCTCTGTGTATCTCTGGCTGTCCTGGAACTCACTCTGTAGACCAGGCTGGCCTCGAACTCAGAAATCCACCTGCCTCTGCCTCCCAAGTGCTGGGATTAAAGGCATGCTCCACCACTGCCTGGCTAGCTTCTTATTTGTGATAAGTTCTATTTTTAATATGAGATCACTGAGAAATTCAGTAGTCCATGTTCTATATGTTAGAAATCTCTCTGCTTGCCAACATATTCTTCCTGATCTAAGACAATGGTTAAAACGCAGATGTCTACTGATGCAAAATGCACAGCCTGAATAAACAGAGCACAGATAACAGAGTTACATATTTTTAGGCCAGACTTTGCTTTCGAAGGCAAAAAATACATAAGTAAGCAAGTTCTCTCTAATGCTGTACACATGTGTATGTATGAGCATATACTGTTTTCCCATGTGTGGGTAGAGGCTTGTGTGTGTGTGTGTGTGTGTGTGTGTGTGTGTGTGTGTGTGTGTGTAAATCAGAAGTCAACCTAAATTGCCATTCCTTAAGGTTTGTTTACTTTCATTTTCTAGAGAACTCTTCACTGCAAACCAAGTCTTATAAGTTTAGCTAAGTTGGTTGGCCAGTGATTGGCCCTAGGGATCCTTCATTCTGCCTTTAATACTTTGATTTCAAGATGTGTGCCACCAAGCCTGATTCCTATGGGGGTGTTGGGCTTGTCATTCACTTACTAACTGAACTATCTAGCTATCCCCGCTTCACATTTTACAATTATATAACCTTTTTTTTTAATCTACTTACCTACCCTATAAAGAAACATGAATAAAATCAATATTTGTCTTTCTTCAAAGTTCAACTGTATAGAATTAGGAAGATTAAACAACAACAATGACAACAAAAGGACAAATGGCACCTATAAGGGTGTTTAAGTCTGGACATTTCAGGTCACATCCAAAAAGCAAAGTCTTCAACTGCAGCTGCTCCTTGTCTTGTACTCATAAAAAGAGCAATATTGCTATAGTTCTTTTTTCTTTTTTCTTTTCCCTTTTCAAATGAAGCAGGAAAACCAGATTATTCTGTGAAATGTTCCAGGATTTAAATGTTGACAACTAATTCAATTAATTTTTAAACATTGTATAGGCAAATACGGTGTGAGCCAAATAAAACACATCTGCAGGCAGTGGGATACAGTTCAGCACCTCTGCTTAACAGGCCCAGACTGTCCTCACACCCCATCTCGTTCTTTCATAGTTTCCTTCTGCTATTTCATGACCAAGGTCAAGCATGAGCCTCTCGAAGCCTTTCCCAGTTTACCCAAGGCAGTGTATGTTTTGTGCTTCCCACTTTTGCGTGCTCCACTCCCAGGCTGCTGTCATACTCTCTATGTGATATACCATCTGCTCATTCCTATGCCTCTTTCTTTTAGGCTTTTCTTAAGTGACTTATTAAACTCTAAACACCAGATCATGCAAGCATGTTTTTAATTGAGAGAGAGAGAGGAAAAAAAAAGATAGAGTCTTTACAGACACAATTAAGTTAAGGATCTGAAAATGAGGTCATCCTGTATTAACTGGGTAGATGATAAATTTAATGACATGTGTCTTTAGATAAGAAGAAAGGACATCGACAAAGGACAAGAACATATAAAGAGCAACACACAGATTTCAGATATACAAATAGGCAAAGCACCAACTAGAAATACTGATGCCCAAGGAAGCAAGCAGGGGTCCTTCTCTTACAGCCTTCGAGTGACACATTTTTTTACTTATTGTTTAATTTCTGATCTCTTGCTTGCACAATTGAGACAAAATGAATCTGTTCATTTTAATTTGTTGTAATTTTAATTGTTATAGAGATATATAAGTAGAGACTATACTAAATACAACTCTTAATGCCAAACACCTAGCATAGAGTCAGACATATTGGAGACAGGCATGAAATTTGTGTTAATTCTTTGAAATCAGAAGCATAAATTCTCAGTGTTTCTGAGCTTATGAGATTCCTTGAACACTTCATGCACTGTAGCAGAATAATATTATTTCATGGCTCATAAATTCAGTTTTGAATGGGTTTATTAAGACTCAGTAATTAAGTGAGCAACAGTTTATTATTACTAAGAATCTTTATGACCTGTTTCTCTCAGCAGAAGAATATAAAGTATGCTTCTCCGCAGATAAGTGAAGAGAAATAATCTCTTTTAAGTCAGATGCTGCTACACACTACAGAAATGCAGTTCAAAAGGCCATTGTTTTCCTAAGGAAAGAGACACATTGTCCCCAGGACCAGAGTAGCACAGTAGAAAGAGGAGGTTCTGAGCATCAGCACTGGATCTGAACCACAGAGCAAAAATCTTGGGGGAAATGGTTTAACTTCATTGAGGGGCCTGGTGGTCATGTGAGGAGGCAATAAACTCTAAGTAGTTAAAAAAAAAATCAAATAGGTTAAAAGTTCTTCCTTGCTATCTAGACTTGGGACCAAATTGGAAAAAACAAACAAACAAACAAACAAAAAAGACAAACAAACAAACAAAAACCCTGTTACTCTACTTTCACAGATTTCCAGTCAGCTTTTTTGTCTTGATTGAGGAATTAGTTTCGGAAAATGGATTCAGTTAGACTACTGGTTTGAATTTATGTGTATTAAGTTGGATTTCCTACGTTTTAAAATACAATCCAGATTTCTGTTCTATAATTCCTAAAAAGCTGGTTGGGATGGATGTAATTCTTAGTATACTAGATCCATTAAATCCTGGAATTGTTTCCCTCAGTGAGATGAAACCAAATCAAATTCTGACTTGGCTGTACATTAAACACCCTTCTGGCTGATTGTTAATTGATGCTCATAATCAGCATTATGATTCATAATGAGAAGGTCACAGAGATGAAATCACTGAACAGCACCACTTCAGTATTAAAGCTTTTTTTGTGTGTGTGAGGAAGCACATCTTGCCAATTGTGCTCAGACTTACTGTAGTGTTTTGGATGAGAATGTTCCCCAAAGGCTTGGCTTTTGAACACTTGGTCCCTAGTTGGGAGGTGTGGCTCTGTTAGGAGGAAGAATGTAACTGAGGATAAGTTTTGACATTAGATACCATTGCCTTCCAGTTTGTTTGCTCTGCGCCCTGCTTGTAATTGAGGATGTAATCTCTCAGCATCTTGCTCCTGTTATAATGCCTGGCATCTGTTGCCATGCTTTCTGGACACAAGGAACTTTATCCCTCTAAAATCCTAAACTAAAATCAAGTCTCCTATAAGTTAGTCTGAAAAGTGACTAGGACCCATATCTCAACTGGATAGCAATGTTGATAAGATTGCCAATCAATATTTCTGAAGGAAAAATATGCCCACAATGAGACATATTAAGAATACAGTAACATGTTTTTCATTTCCTTTTAAAACTCCAAAGGGTTTTATGTAAGTAGCTAGCAGATCATCAAATAAACCAATTTTAGACCTCAGCTTCCCCAAGTACAAATAAGGGAAGTTGACTTACACAGTAGACTTGTTTAGATCATTGGCTCCCCAAACTAAGCACGATGGGCAAGATGCACTTCCTCACAAAATGCTTTTATATTGATGTGGTGTTGTTCTGTAATGTCATCTCTGTGACCTCATTATGAATCATAATGTTGACTGTGAGCAATCTACTTAAATAACACTGAGAATTGTCTGGCATTTTGGTTGTCACAGGTAGAGAAGACAAGACACCCCTAGAAAAGGGTAGAGGCAAGAAATACCAGTAGACATTCTTCAATATACAAAGGTATAAGACAGCCCCAGAGCAGTAAAGTCATTAACACTAAATGTGAGCAGTAAGGCAAGTGAAGCACTCTAAGGGAAGAACTATAAAAATGATGACCACAAAAGAAGTGACCACTAAGAAACACACACACACACACACACACACACACACACACACACACACACACACTACGTTAATAAGTAAAGCATTTTAAAAGACTTTTATGAGAACAAACACTGGAAAAATTTTCATTCAAAAACTGTAACTAGCAGGATGCTGCATAGATGGAGAGTAGATAGTAATTGGGATACGAGAGTAAGGGTTTGTTTGATACAATAACAATGTTTTTACCTTAAATATTTTCATACAATTTCTTTTGAGTACATGTACAACATGTTATTTGTAAATTCTTATTGTTGAAAAATTGATAAAAAGTTAGACACGTTTTAGATTAAGACTTTGTGGGTTGTCATTGCTTTCAAAGGCACTATGATGATATAGCCTTCAGCATTCACAATAGATGTTGCACATTACAGTTTATTTTATAATTATAGTTCATATCTTGGATATATAGAGAGGTGTTTTTTTGTTTTTGTTTTTGTTTTTGTTTTTTTTTACTCTTATTTATCTCCACATTTCCAAAAGCCCTATAAATGGTGCTGAGCCTCTCAAGAAACAGACTCTGAGATGGAGATTTCTATAGAGCACTGGTGAAGACAGACTAGGTACCCAGCCACTGTGGGAGGGCAGGAAAGGCAATGAATGGTACAGGAACTATCACTGCTCCCAAGCTTCTTGGTAATTCCTACAACTAAGGCAATAGGAAGCTCTGGAGTATTTTCAGCATCTATCCACTGGGTGCAAGAAAACACACACCTCAGTTTTCCCATATTTTTCTGTTAGTTCCTATATGGTTAAGCCTAGGTAAAGAAGCCCATCTGAGATCAGAGCGATCCCCTGAGAGGTTATCTGAAGAACCTCGGTTGACAGCATCTTACTCATGAAGTTTTATATCTTAACAGTACATTAACCTTAATCTCTTTTACAAATGTAACTATCAAGGATTACTTAATATTTTAACTATGCCATTTCATGTCCTCTCCCACAAAGCAAAATCAAACATACATTTTGAAAAATGGGCCTGTCAAACCTTTATACCCACAAAGAGACAGACAGAAGCCTCACTTTCCCAGGGGCCATGAACATTTCAATTTCAAATCTATTCTCACTGTTTCCACCAGACAAACTATCAATGGTCCCTAAATGATCCTAGGGAAACTATCTTTGCTTCCAAAGTAGGGCTAGTATTTTTCCATTCACAACTTTGTTCAATACCATAATTTACTGTCAGTGCTCGTATTTAACTATTTGCAGTTAACTGTTTATTTTGGTCTCCTCCTGGAAACTGAAGACCCAACGTTGAGACCATTTTCCTTGCCTCACTGCTTTTCTTCTACTCGGTGCTATACAAACACAGCTTGTATATTTCTTCTCACACTCATGGTATTCCAAGGATATGTCTGATCTATGTCATTCTCAGATTCTTCTCATCATAATGAAGGTTGTATAAGCAGACTGATATATTTTGACCAGATATACTTGATCATTATAAATTATACATATAATTTAAAGCATCATATTGTTCCACTTATCTTTTAGTTACCTTTGCCTCATGTTCAAGATTTATAGTTTTAATTTTAGGATCTCAAAAATTTCTTCCCCAATTGAGTCTAGAAGGACATAGAAAAACAATGCCATTCAAATCATGATGTACATGTATTTTCTAGGACATACAGAAGAAGGGATACTGTATGTTTTCTTGACAGTATGACTCCATACATTTCAACTTGGTCTCAAAACCCATAAGTGTATACCAGAGCTGGGATTATAGCCCAGGGGTTATATGTTAGCCATGCATTAACAAGCAACTAATTTTTTCCATTCATCTATCATACAAAAGATCCTGACCACAGGTTCCCCTCCCTCCAACCCATCTAGCTCACCCAACTCCCCTTCTCCCCAAATCCATTCCTTCTCCATTTCCCTTCAGAAATGAGGAGGCCTCCCAGGGATATCAACTAAACATCGAGTAACAGATTATTACAAGACTAAGCACAGAAACTCATAGAAAGCATGAAATATGCAACCTAGCAGGAGAAAAAGAGAAGGAAGAACAAACAAAACAGACAAAGATATTCCCACTTCCATTGTTAGGAGTCCCTCAAGGAAACCAAGATATACAACCATAACACATATTCTGAAGTCATAGCACAGAGCCATGAAGGCTCCAGGATTGCGGTGTCAGACCCTCTAAGACCCCATGAACACTAGTTGGTTGATTATGAGTGTCAGGTTCTTGGGGGCAAAGATGTGGATTTAAGTTCTAGAACTGCTAGAGAGCAGCAAATGTTTAAGAAATATCAAATGCATCACAAAAATATTGACTGGTTTCTAACTATAAGTTTGCATTTTCTCATCTTGTTTATTGATTTATTGATGAAATAGCATACGTTATTTTCCTAGTAAGGTATTATATCCCAAATGTATATCACTACACTACAGTCAAATGTTTATTTTCAAGTACCAACACTATGAGCATCAGTTTATACTTTTCCTTAGTATCATCAAAGTCAATAAAAGTGATTATGATCTGTTTAGATATTGACATATGTCTTATGACCAAACTAAAATTTTAAACATGAGGAAAATTTGTATCATTGACATGGGCAAAGCTCAGGATTGTTTATTTATTGTTTATTTGGGGAGATGGGGTACTATATGTTGGTTTTCAGAGAAATAATTTCCTATTAAACTATCAACTAAGAAGAAAAAGTCCTGAATTTATCATAAAGTTGAAATGTTATCATATCTTGAGGTTTCTGTGTTTATCAGAATTATTTTCCAAAAGCAAAATCTTTTCATAGTCTAGAAAATAGGAATTCAGATTCTAGATGATTATAAAATAGGTAGTGAAGCTTCTTTAGTTTAATGATTCAGTTTTTTCCTTAATATGTCATTTCTTTATACCCTTTCTTCTGTTAACCATACTAACTAATAAGAAACCTTTTGGATTAAAATACTTTGGCTGTCCAGACTTGACCGCAGGATTGTGATTTTTATTGCAGAAGACCTTGCCATAAATTTAAGATGTTATAACTTTTTTATTTGAAATCATGTAGTGGGAACCAAAACAAAAACAAAAACAAAAACAAAAACAAAAACAAAAACAAACAAACAACCTTATACTTCAATTGCTGAATCTTAAATCTCCAATCTGGTTACATGGAGCACAAGAAACTGGGAGTGAGTTACGTTTACAAAAGATAATTAAAGTGGGGACCAAGTAATGGGATTAGTGCATACATGGTGTGTGTGTGTGTGTGTGTGTGTGTGTGTGTGTGTGTGTGTGTGTAATGAGCTGTAGAGATGAGTCAGCAGTTAGTAGTGCATGTTACCTTTCCCTATACCTGATGCTGCCTTCCCATTCCCCTCCCTCTCCCACCCACTTCCCTCCTTCTCTCTGGCTCCTATGACTATTTTGTCTCTCTCTCTAAAGGTCTAGCTGTGATTCAAGCATCTTTGCTTGGGCCTTCCTTCTTGTTTAACTTCTTTGGGTTGAGGGGGTGGGGCATGTGTCATGGATAGTTTGTACTTTATGGCTAGTATCCCTTTATCATTGAGTACATGCCATGCATGTCCTTGTGAGTCTAGGTTACTTCATTCTGGATGGTAATTTCTAGTTCCATCCATTTGCAGTAGAATGAATGGAATTTTGTAGCTGCCAGGGGTTAGGTGGGGGTGGGGGGAAATCTCTAGGAAGGCCCAGAAACCAGGAATAGGGGAGGCTTCCAGTAGTCCATGTTGGTAATCTTAGCTGAAATGCCTAACACCTAGGACAAGGAATTTTGAAGAAGCTACATCCTGTAGTCAACCAGGACCCCCATTGGAAGGATAAGGGCACCAATCCATTAACAAATCTTTCAACCCCAAATTTATACTGTCTGAAAGGAATGCGGAGTTGGAACAGAGACCAAAGGAAAGAGGAAAGGCCAACCAATAACTGGCCTAACTTGAAATCCATCTCATGAGCAAGCTCCGATCTCTGACCTTATTAATGATACCGTTATGATTGCAGACAGAAGTCTAACATGACAGTCCTCTCAGAGGCTATACCCAGCAGCAGGCTGAAACAGATGCAGCTACACACAGCCAAACATTAGATGAATGTCCATGGCACTTACGGAAGAGTTAGGAGAATGATTGAAGGCCCTGACATAGAGGGAACCCCACAGGAAAACCAACAGAGTCAACAAACCTGGACTCCTGGGAATTATGAGAACCAAAGAACATACACAGACTGATAATGATACTTGTCATACAACCCTGACAGAACCAACTCTATAAAATTGTTCCCTGACCTCCACAAATACACTGTCGTACTCCTTTTGATTATTGTTCATATACAATTAAAAAAATAACAAAACTATGGCTGTTATCTTGAGCAGAATTTGCCTTTAATACACTAAATGTATAAACTAAAAGTTTTCAATGATTATAAAAATGTTTTATTTTATTTTTCATTATTATGTCAAAATCTTATTTCTAACTCCAGAACATTTGTTTGCTGAATAAGGATAATAAACTTAACAAAAATAATAAAATTTTAATGGGAGCTATAAAAATAATAAATAATGATGCTATATTTTTAAAAAAGACATATATGAACAGCAACTGAAAACAGAATACTCCTAACAGCACATCCAGTAGAGGGCTAATATCCAAAATATATAAAGAACTGAAGAAATTAACTACCAAGAAACCAAACAACCCAATCGAAAAATGGGGTATATTGTCTACAGATAGGAAGATTTCTCATTCAAACACTGACCATCCTTCAGTCTTTGCTCCATTTTCATAGACCCAAACAGAAGGGAGGGAGGGAGGGAGAGAGGAGTGGGAGGTTGTGGGATGGGGGGGGGCGGCTTGTGTAGGGTTAACTGGGAAGTGGAATATCATTTGAGATGTAAACAAATGGAATGATTAATTTTTTAAAAAGACAACTAAAGGAGATCAAGGGGATGCAAATTGGAAAAATATGGGGTATAGAACTAAACAGAGAATTCACAACAGAGGAATCTCCAATGGCTAAGAAGCACTTCAAAGCCCTTAGGCATTGGGGAAATGCAAATCAAAACAACCCTGAGATTCCACCTTATGCAAATAAGAATGGTTAAGATCAAAAACTCAGGTAACAGTACTCAGGTAACAGAGGATGTGGAGAAAGAGGAACACTCTTTCCTTACTGGTGGAATTGCAAACTGGTACAACCACTCTGGAAATCAATCTGAAATTTCTCAGAAAATTGGAAATAGATCTACCTGAAAACCCAACTATACCACTCTTGGGCGTTGTGATGGTTTGTATATTCTTGGACCAGGGAGTGTCACTATTTGGAGGTGTGGCCTTGTTGGAATAGGTGTGACCTGGTTGGAATAGGTGTGTCAATGTGGGCTTTGACTTAAGACCCTAAACCTAGTTGCCTGTTAGTCTTCCACTAGCAGCCTTTTGGTGAAGATGTAGAACTCTCAGCTCTGCCTGTGTCACGTCTGCCTGGGTATTGTCAGGCTCCCGCCTTGATAATAATGAGTCCATTATCTGAAGTCTGACTGAACCTCTCAACCTGTAAGCGAGCCCCAATTAAATGTTGTTTTTTATAAGACTTGCCTTGTCATAGTGTCTGTTCACAGCACTAAAACCCTAACTAAGACAGGCATATACCCAAAAGAAGCCCACCATAGCACAGGGGCACATGTTCCACTATGGTAATAGCAGTCTTATTTGTGCTATCCAGGAGCTGGAAAACAACCCAAATGTCCCACAACAGAAGAATGGATATAGAAAATATTGTTCATTTATACAATAGAATAGTACTCAGCTACTAAGAAAAAGGACATCATGAGTTTTGCAGGCAAATGGATGGAACTAGAAAATATCATCCTGAGTGAGGTAACTCAGACCCAAAAATATATGCATGGTATTGTATTCACTAATAAATGGATATTAGTCCAAAAAAGTAGAGAATTCCCTTTAGACAAGCTACAGAACTCAAGAAGGCTAACAAGCTGAAGGGCCCAAGTGAGGATGCCTCAATCCTACTTGGGAGCAATCAAAGAGTAATCACAGGTGGTGGGGAGAAAGGGGGGGGACTCATGTGGGAAAGGCAACAGAGAAAGGAAGAGGGAAACATGATCAGGTATGGGGAAGAACAGTACTGAACCCCTGAGGGCCTGCAGAAAGAATGGAAACAGGTAACCTTGAGACATAGGAGGTGGGGGGGGGGGGGACCCTCTAGAATGTACCAGAGACCTGGGAGATGAGAGACTCTCAGGACTCAAAGGGAGGAACCTTAGATGAAAGGCCCCACAGTGGGAAAAGCGAATTTGTAGAATTCACCTCCAGTAAAAAGACAGAGTATCAAGTGGAGGGATGGAGTTGCCATAACTTAGTCAAAAACTCTGACCCAGAAATGTTCCTGTCTGAAAGAACTGCAGGGACAAAAATGGAGAAAAGTCTGAAGAAAAAGAGGTCCACTGATAGGCCCAAATTAGGATCCAGCATAAGGGGAGACCCCAAGGTCACACACTATTATTGATGTTGTAGTGTCCTTACAAACATTCTAGCATGAACTGCCCTCCAAAAGGCCCAACAAGCAGGAGAAAGAGGCAGATGCAGATATTTGCACCCAACCAATGGACAGAAGCTGCTGACCCCCGTGGTTGAATTAAAGCAAAGCTGGAAGAAACTGAGGAGGAGGGCGACCCTGTAGGAGGACCCACAGTCTCAACTAACCTGGACCCCTGGGATCTCTCGTACACTGAGCCACCAGCCAGGCAACATACACCAGCTGATAAGAGGCTCCCAACACATATACAGCAGAGGACTCTGCCAGATCTTGACTGAGTCAGAGAAGATGCAGCTAAGCCTCTAGAGACTTGGGGCCCCAGGAATGGGAAGATCAGGTGAGATGGAGGGGGTAGGGACATCCTTTTGGAGACAGGGGTGGGGGAGGAGGTGTGAAAGGACGAACAGTCAGAGGGTGGACAGGGAAGGGGATATAGTCTGGACAGTAAAATAGATTAAAGAATTCAAAACAAAAGAATAAAGAAAACAAAACATTCCTCTTTCAGTTGAGACTAATATTGAAAAACAAATCAAAACTCATCAGCTTGTCTCCCAACAACAATGCTGCAAGACAATATGAATGGCATCATCATAGCAACAGGCATACCACTCTCTTATTTATTACACTGAACAGAAAATGATAAAAATTGTAAATTGGCTTAATTGCAGAAATATCCCCATTCCAAGGCATAAACTGTGTACTTGAACAGTAGCTGTTGATTGGTGAGTTTTTTGCTGACTAGGAGCATATGCAGAGACCATAAGGGAGAGCATGATAATTAAGTAATATCATGGATGCTCATTCATGTGGCCACTATAGACATACGCTGCATAATTTCTGGAGTATCATAGATTGTCATCTAAAATGAAGAAAAAGAAAGCTCTATTATGATTACTAATAAGTGGATTTATATACAGATAATCTGAAATACTTTGAACAAACCCTAACACAATAGTTACTTTTTCAGTTTTATTCACCTGAAAGCAGATATGTGTGCATTCTTCTGAAACACATGTTTTATGGAGTGACATTCCTAATGCGTTATTTTTGTAAACTACACTTGAAATTTCTTCCTTTCAAAAATAATGAATACTGGATCTATTCAAGTACACATCTAAGCATATTAAATTATTCTCAGAAAATCAAAATATTACTTTTTAGTTGCAAATCTTTCTGAACATCAGGGTTGAGCTTAGGCTAATTATGTGAAAATGCTGTGAAAATCTACATAATAATACATCTCAGAAAATATAGGAGAGGATGAATAATGAGGGAGGATAATTTTTGCAACTGCTTAAGTTCTAAAATGCTTTCAAATCCATGTAAAATCTCATTGTTAGCTTGGGAAACCCTTTAACCTAGATAAAATCTTTAAAAAATATGGGATAAAAGACAGAATATAGACACTCCATAGTCAGCTAATTTAATACTTAAAGAGGGACATCAAGAAGATTTAAGGATTGAAAAGTATTTAATACATTAAACATACACACACACACATGCACACACACACACACANGAGAGAGAGAGAGAGAGAGAGAGAGAGAGAGAGAGAGAGAGAGAGAGAGAGAGAGAGCGAAGTCTAATGAACCCTGTCAAGACATCATAGAATCTTAGACTTTTGAAATCATAAATATTTCAATATTTATGGGAGGTTTTTGTAGAAATCTAGCAACATGAAGACATAAGATTGATAACATTGGAGAAATTAATGTGGGTACAATCATTTATAATACATTTACTTCAGAAACCTTCTAAAAACATCAGAAACAGGCATCTAGACCTTCTTTTGAAGAAAATACAGAAAAATGACAGAATGTTCAGGTAATGTTAAAAAGAAATGTCCTGCCCCCTGCATAAAATTTAAACCACTTGTTTAATAAAATTAAAATAGCTTGTTCATTATTATGATTTATAATATTCTAAGTCACTATTAGTGTAGTGGAGTTATAACAAGCTATATAATACTACTTCCACAAATTGCTAAATTCAAATTGCTATTACTGTTTTATCAAGCAAATCATTGCATATTTTAATGACTTCCATAAAAATTATGCTGCAGCTCAAATATTAAAAATAGGGCACAACTGAGAGACCAAGTTGCTAAACAATAAAGGAATAAAGTTTTATGACTACATAGAATCTTACTAAACTAATATTCACTGATAATAGCATTGCTTCCAAAACTAAAACCTGAAGCCTTTGTTATTAAATCACTGTGTCTATAAAAGGAGCAACCACAGTTTTGGACATAAATATAAGTATTTGTATTCATGCAGAATGGTTCATAATGGGAAAAACAATACCACCATCAAAACAGGAATCAGCTGAAAAATTTGTGATAGCTGTAAAAGTCGTCTTTCTAATGTCTAGGTAAAAGGCTCTGTCGCAGTTACTCTTGAATTTTTTATTCTAGGACAACTTAAACAATGTGAACCATGGTAAACTTGGATAGTAACATTTGAGTTATTTGGACTCCCTTTAGCATGCCAGGAGGAGGGTTTGCCTGGTTCCTGAGTTTGCATCAAACCTTCTCTCCCAGAGTTCTTGTGTGAAATATTCAGTGTTATTTTTATGACAACAATCTCTTCACAAAGTGTGTCTTCTTTGAACAAAACTTTCCTAGACCTTTCTAACGAAGATGAACATTAATTTTTTTTCTGCTTCATTTGTTCTTGAAATTCTCTATATATCTGGCTGAAAGTTAGATTCTAAAAGCCATGTCATAGTCTGAATGCTGATTCTTAAATTCGAAGCCTGGACGCATCCTCTGCCAAATAAATGATGTCATCAACATCAGCATCAACTTTCCATGTAGTACTGGAACCTGGACACAGTATAGTCACAGCGTGTATCTTTATGTCGTTTGATCTGATTTCTAATATAGTCGTAGTACCCATCTGAGACCTCATGAGCCTAAAATTCATTATTTAGAAATATAGTATCCCATTCTAAAGAGCAATATGAAAACACCAAGAAAGTACTGAAACATAGAAGAACAAATGCTATCAGAACAAAAATGAAATGCAAAATCTATGCCTGGCGATAGAGACGGGTATAGTATGATGTGAGCTCCGCCACCTGTGAGTTGGTTGGCCCCTAATACCTGAGCTTTACAGACTTAAGAAGGTGATACTCAGAGAAGCCAGTAACATGATTCCTGACCTGAAACAAAGTAATTTATGAAGTATTAGTCAAGAAAATTTTAAGAACTTTATTTCCAGCATTCATGATGTCACTCAGCTAATGCTCAATAGATAAATATTTTTAAGACACATTAAAATGCTTCCACACACACACACACACACACACACACACACACACATACACACACACACATACACACACACACACACACACACAAAGGTAGGCACACACGCATGCTTGTGAAAGTCATAGATCTTAACATTTTGAAAACCTAACATGTGTTATGATTATTAAATATATTCAAATTATTCAGGGGCTTATGTAACTCACTCAGAAAGTGGTAGTTATACTATACCTTATAATTAATATTATACTGCCTACACAGAATCAAATTAGCTGAGTTTGTACTCCGTGTAACTTCTGCTGCAGCACTGTCAAGAAGGAACATAAATAACTTCAACAATAGGTCCTTTGTGATGCTCCTCTGTTATACAGAGACTGCTAGGAGCTCAAGATTCATCGGTCTTTCCCTGGACTAGGAAACATTCAGTATTAAAGTGTTCCCAAATAATATATTTTAATGTCACAAGCAAAAATCTCCTACAACATATCTTGGTTAGTGTTTTAATCATTGGATTAGTTTGATAAATGCATCCTTACCTCATATTATTATAAGATAAATATAGTCATGAAAAATAGTCTAAACCATATGAAGCTGTTATTCCTAAAGCAAGCAAGGAAAGTATTGCTCATAGAGTCAAAATGTGCCTGCAGGATAAAGTTTAAAAATTGCAATCTTTCTCATGACACATCTTCATTCCAGTCTCAGGTCAGAGCCATTGACTCAGTGATGCTGTAAAAATTACCCAACATTTTTTCATTTCTTACAGACACTCTTCCCATTTGTTAGTTATTTTGAGTAGAAGCCTGAACATAAAACTTTAATAATGCAACTAAAACTAAAATTCATCTGAGACAATGTAGGAGTGGATAAAGAGATTGGGAATGTGTGATAAAAATACTCTAAGCCCTTGGAATTAATTTACAATGAGGGATATCATAAAAGAAAACTAGGGATGACCATTAGTCAAAGTCTGCTGACCAGCAAGAGCCACTGATTATGTTTAAGTGACTCTACAAATTGCACACCATGTGATCTTCCATACATTCCTTAATCTGTCCTAGAAGATAGGGTGAAAGTCACTCAAAGACATCAGCTCCCATTTCTTGAAACTCAAGAATATAAGCTTAAAGGAAAAAGGAATTTTGTAGGAGTAATGAATTAAGAATCTTAATATATATAGTTTATCCTGCATTGTTCAAGAGGACAGTAAAATTTCTTCTAAGAAAAAGACATAGCAAAGTCATTATAGACAGAGGAAAAGGTAAAAGGGTTTGAAGATGGGAAGCAGCTTTGAAGTGGTGCACACGTGCCAGAGTTTTCCAGAAGCTGAAAAAGGCCATGGACCATTTGAAACTGAGCATGTGGAAAGTGGAGCAATGGCTTTCTAGACTCCAGAGTCTGTCCCTGTGACACTGACATTTATCTGAATTTCTGATGATTTAATCCCCAACTATGGGCTTAGTTGTGGCAGCTGCTGAAAGAAATGATTACAGTTGCCTTTTTTTGGTTTGTTAAGCAATTAAAAGTAGTGTAAATAATATTATAGAATTATATGTAAATATAATTATATGTAAATAGAATTATAGGAGAGTGATGAAGATAATAAACATGACACATGTGGTATAGAAATATACACTTAACAGGAACATGACAAATGTTAGTAGGCAGTTTTCTTTCTTCCTCTTCATTTATCTAGATCTATCATCGGTATCTACATTTTCGCCAATAGCTACACTCATGTAAATTAAATAGAGCTATGCCAACAGCTACTACTATACTAATACTATCTTCCTATAGTTTGCCAATTTTGGAAATTACTGTTCCTTTTACTCAATTTGTATAAATATTTTAATCAGTTGACCGCAAGTAAGCTTAGAAAATGGCTATATTCTAAAATGTATATCATTTAATTTCTCTATTATTCTTTGAATAATACTATAAAATAAATAACTTGATTCTGTCCTACACACATTTCTACTAAAAAAAAGGCAAAAATGGAGGATAATAATTCTAAGTATGTACATTTTATCTATGACGTTTCCTTCCTAAGCCAGACATGGTGGGTCTTTTGTATATTTCCAGCACTAGAGATACTGACAGAAATCAGTTGGCCATAATTTTGAAGGCAGCCTGGTTATACAATTAATTCTAGGCCACCTTTGGCTATAGAATAAGACTGGGCCTCAAAAAACAAAAATGAAAACAAAATTCACTTAGGAATGTTAAGTCTGCAGTTGTCTCAATATGAGTTTTTCTCCCCAAAAACAGTAGAATTGAATTACGGTGGTTAGTTTGATTAAGAAGGGATAACTGCAGTTGTTTGACCCCCAAAGGATCTCTCTCTCTCTCTCTCTCTCTCTCTCTCTCTCTCTCTCTCTCTCTCTCACACACACACACACACACACACACACACACACACACACAGCTTTACCTGGAAAAATTTGATTTTGTCTTCTTTATGAGGAAGATTGTCATGTCATTCATAAAAATCATTAGAAAAATTTAAAATAACATTTCCTTTCTACTTTTGAGCTTATAACAAATGCTCACTGATGTTTTTTATTTTTAATTTCTTTTGTCACAATTATTTGCTTTTTAATATATTCATTAAATTGTAAGCACCCTAAAGACAGATATCATGAATAACATCTGAGTATCTTTCAAAGTAGTCATGTTCTAAGTCTCACAATCTATCCTAAACACTGAACGCATACCACACATGAACATCCACCTATAAACATGAGTACACACTATTTCCTTTTATTGATTGTATACATGCTTAAATTTATTTAAAGTAAGCCCTGCATTCCTGTTTTGGGGGTTTTGAAGCACTTAAATAACTTTTATTTTCCTAAATGGGGGGGGGAACCATTCTTTGTCATAGGTATATTTAGGAATATCCTATGTGAATGAGCTGTTGACATGATTTCAAATTTTGAAATGATACTGATAACATTTTACAATTATCAGTTAAATGTGTTTGGAAATTTCGTGCTGAGTGTATTGACTCTCTTTGCTTTAGGGACATCACTAAATCCAATATACAGAATGTTCAGATGATAGGAAATGGTCAATGGCTGAAAAAAACACAAAACAATTCACATTATTTTGGATCTATTATATAATGGCTTGCAACACTCAGCTGTGGAATTTATAATTTCATCTTTATTTTTTACAACTCATAAAATTTCCTTTCTCAGTAGACTTACATTGTGAGTTTAATGTCTGTATTCGCTGTAATTGCCTAAGATATCTAGCAAAATTATTATTTTAGCCATTATCACCGAACTTCATTATTCTTTAAGTCTAGAAGGGTTATCATCAATGAGTACATAAAAATTGGCACATAAAATATATTTCATTAGAAGCATGAGTGGAAAACTGACTAGTGTCTAAAGCAGAAGAGAGTTCTCATTATTGAAGCTAGGTGGCATAGATGATGCTGAAAGGCTTTATCACCTTTCACGTCTCCTGTGACAAAAATCCATATGACTAGATTCTTGATTTTAAATGATCCTCCCCCATGACTGCAGTGACTCCTAAGAACTGCAAAAGCAATATTAATGTACTGTGCATTTTTACACTTTATAGAAGATAAAATCTTCTATCTTATGTAGATACAAAATCCCAACAGTCTGAGTTATGGTTCTATTACTGTGTCAAAATACCATGACCAAGGCAATTCACAGAGAAAGGCATCTAATTGCTCCATGGTGGTTTCGGAGGATTAGAGTCCATGATGACATAAAAAAGGAACGGACAAAGGAACAACTCAGAGCTCCCACCTTGATCCTCAAGCCAGAGGCAGAAAGAGGAAAATCGCACTGAAAATACCCAGTCTTCTGAAACCGCAAAGTCTGTCCATGGGGATATGGCTCCTCAAACAAGTCCACATCTTCTGATGCTTCCCAAGCAGTTCTACCAACTAGGGATCAAATACTTAAAACATGTGAGTCTATAGGGACACATTCTCACTCAAACAGCCAAAACCACTCTAATGTGTATTTCACTGCAAAGTTGAATGTTTTAGATGAACTGTTCCCTGAACTCTTGTGTCCAAGTTACACACCAAAGCTAAGAGAAAGGCAATCATAGATACATCTGATCAAATCAATATCTAGCATGACCCAGTCTATGCTACCAAAAAGGGGAGAATTTTTGAAGCTAAATATGACACAAATTTTTTATATCACAAAGGTTTTCTTTTTCTTGTTTTGCTTTTCTTTTTATTGAAAGTAATTTGTTTTCTCATACAATATATCCTAATTATGGTTTCCTGGCCTTCTTTTCCTCCGAGTTCCTCCCCATCTCCCTTCCCATCCAGATCCACTTTCTTTCCATCTCTCACTAGAAAGTAAGGAGGCTTCTACGGGACAATAAAATAAAATGAAATAGAGAAAAATAAAATAAGATAAAAACAAAGCTAACATTAAAACTGGATAGGGCAAATGAACAGTAGAAAAAGAGTTCCAAGAGAAGACAGAAGAAACAGAGACCCGCTCTTTTGTACTCAGGAATCTCATACAACCACCGGACTAGAGGCCATATGTACACAGAAAGAATTGTACAGAGAAGAAATTATGTATATGACATTAGGGATAGGGAATTTCTGCTTGCTGTCAACTGCTATGCCACCTCTCCTTAAGAGTAGTTTGTTTCCCCAGTGAGAAATCCTTGGAGGAAACTGAAGTTTTTTACATTTTCATGTCAAAGGCTGTTATCAGTTGGAGATTGTTTTAGGATAAGGAATGGGACAAGTGTCCAGCTCTGGTTTCAGCTCTACTGACTTCAAATGGTGCAGACTTGTGAAGGCCCTGTGCATGCTGCCTCAGCCTCTGCAACTTCATAAGCGTGTGTATAGCTTGTCTATTTTGAGGGCCTTGTTTATTTGGTGTAGCCCATCCTCTCTGGTTCTTACACTGTTCCTCCCTCCTCTTCTGTGTGGTTCTGAGACCAAGTGGGCACAGGTAGCATATCTTGCAGACAGGACACCAATGTAGATCATAGCATTTGTGGCTGAATCGGTGCTTGTGTTTCTCCTTTGGTGGCTCGGGGTGCCTTCCTGTAGCAAAGACTCTAGCACACTGGTGTGAAGGCTCCATGTAGTGACCAGTTTGACTTCTCCATGTCCAATGATTCGTGCACGTGTTTTCTTCAACAATGGCACCTTGCCTTCAGGTTGTGTAGAGAAACCTATGGTCCTGACAGAAATCTGTGTTGTTTGGGGAGTTCCATGAAACTCCTTTGATGAATGACTCAAATGCAACCCGATCAGATAATAGAAACTTTCTTTGGTGACAAAAGATAGTCAGTTGGTGCTCTGTCTTCCCTGTTATGTGGCAATTGCATTTAGATTGGTATATACACATATATGATATATATGATATATATATATACATATCATATATATATGTGTGTGTATGTGTAAGATACTCATATGTATGGAATATGTATATGATGCTTGTGTATATGATGTACATATGTATGTATGTTATGTATTTTATCTATCACATGTGTTCTCCCTTATCTCTCTCATTCCTCCTCCTTTCCACTTGATCCTCCTGCTCCAGATGCCCCTCCCCACACACAAAAAAATTCTTCAATGACTATCTATTATATTTCCCTTTCCTAGGGAGAGCACTACGCCCCTCCCACTTCTTTATACTTAACCACTGCAATGTTATGACATGTAGCTTGGTTATCATTTACTTTACATCTAAAAACCACATATAAGTGAATCCATACCATATTTGCCTTTCTTGTTCTGAGGTACTTTACTCAGGATGCATTTTTATAGTCCCATTCTTTCAACTGCTAATTTCATAATCTCATGGGCTCGAGATATAGTTCAGGCATTAAAGGCAAGTTTCACAACCACAAAGGTGTTTTAAAAACTAATTTAAATTACTTCAATGAAGTTATAAAAATGAAAGTAAAATGTATTTAATTCTATCATTCATCCAAATACCATACGATATGAGACACAAATATAGTGGCATGGGAAACATTTGAAGTCCAAGTATGGCATTTTAAATTACTTTCTTAGCTGTGTAACTTTGCCAATGTCTCCTATTATTTAATATTCATTTTGTTATCCTCTTTTTAAATGTGTAATTTCATGTGCACCTTTGCCTTGGTTTATGGATTATTTACAAGTATACAGGAGATTATGCCTACATACTATCAGCAACTGCAAACCCAGTTCATCACATCCTTGTTTTCACTGTGGTGTAACATTTTTTTATTTTAATTGTTTTTTGTAACAGGTGAATATGTTGTAACAATATCTTACTAACTCATCCTTATTTCTTTCAAATATTAAAAGATATGAGCTTCTCACAGATTTGCAGGCTTCATGAAGATATTGAGAAGTGAAATTTTTAGCTCAGTCAGAAAAGTGCTTGCCTTCCAAGCATGAGAACGTGTTACGTGTTTTTGATCCCCAAGCACAGGCAAAATTCTAGGCATCATAGAACTTATAATAATAATATAGGTGTTGCATAAAGGAGAAAGACACAAAGATCCCTGGGTAAGTCTGGCTAACCAGTAGTGAATGTTGTTTTGTCATTTGCCCTCATCATTCAGGAAGAGCGAATCTTAGTTGAGAAAATACCTCCAGAAGATTGGTCCATAAGTGAGTATGTAGGGCATTTTCTTACTTAGCAATTGATGTAGCAGTGCTCAGCCCATTCTCTGTGGCTCCAGCCCTAGGCAGGTGCTTCAGCATGGTATAACCAAGAAGGATGAGAAAGCCATTAAAAGCAAGCCAGTAAGAGCTCTCCACCATGGCCTGTGCTTCAGTTCCTGCTTCTAGATTCCCACCCTTACTTCCCTAGATGTAGGACTAAATGCTATATAATGAAATAAATCTTATTTCCTCAGGTTGCTTTTGGTCATGATGAGGTGCTTTCATTTTTCTTTGGTTTTATTGTGTTTGTTTTTTGTAACATGCCCTTTCTCTATAGTCTCTATAGTCATGGCAGTCTTGGAACTCACTATTTAGACCAGGTTGGCCTTGATCTCACAGATATTTGGCTGCCTCTGCCTCCCATGTTCTAGGATTAAAAGTCTTTGATAGAAGCCCTAACTAAGACAGCAGTCTAACATATTTGTTGAGTTTCAGAACAAGAAGAAACTCAATCTCAAAGGACAGTTACATATCTTGTTATTCTCATGCCTGCATATGCACATTCACATCATATACCTGTACATACAAAACATATTACTGAAAAGATTAAAACTATTAATAAAATATTTTTTTTAGTTAGTTGTTGACATGTAGCAGTCATTAAAACAATGTGGACTGAATGTGACTCTTACACATTTTGGTTTTACCTTCTTTTCCATCCCATGCCTACAAACTCTCAGTAACTGCAAGTATAATAACAGTTTATATATGCCCTTGATTCCTCTCTGTTACAACTTGATTTTCATATGTTATTTCATGAAGCCCAGATACAATTGAAATAGTTTATTGCAAATTATTTTTATTTATTTCAAACATTGTCTTTCTAAGGACCATGACCTCCTGGCAGATGTCGTCTTTCTGAAGGAGGTCTTTAGAAGTGAGTTTCGAGTACGGGATCCTAAGCCTTGACCAGGATGAACTGTTTTTTATTTCCATCTGCACTTGCTGAGGAAGTTGTGGCCTCTCTCTTTTCACTGATGTGGATTTTACCATCATTATCCATGCCTCTAACCTGCAGCCTTGATTACTATAATACTCTTGACTTTGGGCTACTTTTGAACCTCAGCTGGTGAGGAATGCAGCAATCTGTTTGCTTGTGGGTAGCCACTGCAGGAAGCATACAGTACCAATGTTCCATCATAAAATGAAAAGAAGCTGCACTTTAATGAAGCCACAGCAATGCTGAGTGTATTTGAGGCATCACTTGAATATTTAATATGTCCAAATGGAAAAGAGATATGCTTTTTTGCTCCCTCATGCTATTTTACCTTCAGTGGTTGAACAAAAGACACTTAGTGAAAACATCTTAGCTGAAGGTTATTTTCAACAGTGTAGGCATTATCCAGCAGAAAAGTTAGATTCACAGGAGGATGTAAAGTCCCCTGTTTGCAAACTTGATGCAAATGATTATTAAGATCCTAACAAAAGAACAAGGGGATATGTCTACAGCAGACAGGACCATCTTATGTAAACTGAGAAATAAAACACCCATAAAAACAGGGAGGAAGTCCAGCTGATTTGATACATACACTGGAATAAAAACAAAAAGGCTAACATCATGGAATGACTCTATCAAAGGCAAAGGCATCTAATAGGCAAGACCTGAGAAAGAATGTCCTGTGGATTTTTAAAAAGGGAAATAAGGTATATATTTCAGACAATTTATTACTCTAAAAAATATTACATATATTATAGACAATTTACATAAAATTAATAAGTGTATCTATTCTACATGCCTATGTATATGTTATTATATATGCCTGTATGCATATTTATAGTCATTATTCATAGGTGCAATTATCTATACATGTGATATACATATATGTATATATATATATATATATATATATATATATATATCAACCAATATTATATTTGTCCCTTTTTTTCTATCACTTCCTTTGTAAACAAGAAACATTCCTTTAAAGCACATTTCAATGTTATATTTTTCAAATAATATGGAAATATCAGTATTCCATAAGCTAGTGAGCTACGTTCAGCACATCCTTTTATGCCTAGCAGAGCAAGCACTATTATTGTTTGGTCATGAAATTGTAATAGGGAACTGGAAGATTAACGCATCTACCAGTGTGTTTCATGAGAACCAATAGAAACCATTCTACTGAGCTAACATCCAAAACATATGGGAGGTTAATCCTAATCTTAGAAGCTTATTAAAAGCTTCTTTCAAAAGATTGGCAGAAAATCCTGTAAGTGCAAACAACAACAACAACAACAACAACAACAACAACAACAACAATAACAAACTGAAGCACTGGGGTAGAATTATACAGTCCTTAGACAACCGGCCACAAATCAAGCTATGTTGCTCACTGGGTGTGAAATATTGAAAAAGTTCCAAACTCCAAAACTCAGTTTTCATGACTAAAATAATACCAATTATATTAATAACAGAGATGACTGTGCTTGTTGTGTGAGATGCCTTCTTTCATGGTGTCTGTGGGAAATGTTCAATTTATCATTTTTGCTCCTACTACAGGTAAAACATGAGGAAAATGTTCAGAATTTCTCGGTTTCTTAGATGTCCATAGTGAACTCACAGATACGGAAGAATCATGTTCATTGTTGACTATCTGTATTTCTTCTTTAAAATTTGTATTATTTAAATCGTTCATTTATTCCAATCTTGAATAGTCCAACCGAGAATTACTGAGTGCAGGCAATGAGCTGGACATTTTTCAGTTAATTGACATTCTCCCACTGAATGAGGCAAATGTCCTCAGCTGAGAAATCAAGTCCACACTGTTATGAAATATTAACAGGTGACCCAAAATTACAAAATTGTACCCCAGCAGGGAAATGTTCATAAGCTTATCCTTCTGATAAGTGAAGCTGGAGCCATGGATCTTACAAGAAATTAGCTACAAGTGTCAGGGCCTAATATGATGTGCAATCTAAGCCGGAAGCCATACTCCAGAACTCTTTCCTCTTGTTTGCTGAAGCCACACAATGGCGCTTTCCACAGATGCGGAGATTAAGAACTTGGCCATGACTTTCTTTCTTTCTTTTTCTTAAACTTCTTTTATTAGATATATTCTTCAGTTTCATTTCAAATGCTATCCTGAAAGTGCCCTATACCCTCCCCCGACCCTGCTCCACTGCCCACCCACTCCCACTTCTTGGCCCTGGCATTCCCCTGTATGGGGCATATAAAGTTTGCAAGACCAAGGGGCATCTCTTCCCAACGATGGCTGACTAGGCCATCTTCGGCTATATATATGCAGCTAGAGACATGAGCTCTGGGGGTACTGATTAGTTATTGTTGTTTCACCTATAGGGTTGCAGACCCCTTCAGTTCCTTAGGTAATTTCTCTAGCTCCTCCATTGGGGTCTCTGTGTTCTATCCTATAGATGACTGTGAGATTCCACTTCTATATTTGCCAGGCACTGGCATAGCCTCACAAGAGACAGCTATATCAGGGTCCTTTCAGCAAGATCTGCTGTCATATGCAATAGTGTCTGCGGTTGGTGGCTGATTATGGGATGGGACCCCAGGTGGGGCAGTCTCTGGATGGTCCATCCTTTCGTCTTAACTCCAAACTTTGTCTCTGCCACTTCTTTCATGGGTATTTTATTCCCTATTTTAGGGAGGAATGAAGTATCCACGTGTTAGTGACAATTGGAAAAGCTTAGTCTCCATTTCAGGCAACCAGCCCATCTGTGGAATGTTGTAACCCTGTAATTTTGACCCATCCTGTCAGAAATATTTCTTTCATTTAATGGTAAGATAGCAATTAAATTAAAATATAATATAGTTCACAAAAAGAGTACAAAGAAAAATGTGAGAGACTCCCAATGAAAACAGAAAGAAGAATATGAGGGAGAGATGAGCTTCTTTATATTATATGTGGGCAATAACTGGTAGTTGAATTTAACCATCTGTGTGTTCTTGACTCCTAGTAAGAAACTCAGTCTACATCCAGTATGGCTTTCACTGAAATTTGGATTTTTAAGTCCTTCATTCTACCTTGATTTGAGTAAAGGCAAGGACTGTACCTTTTAGTTAAAAATGTAATAGAATGTTAGTTTAAGAAAATATATATATCTAGATGGTCTTGATGATAGATTAGTGTAGATATACATATAGATTAGATATAGATATAGATATAGATTAGATATAGATATAGATATAGATATAGATATAGATATAGGTGGATATGGATATAGATATGCATGCTAACTAATTTTATAAGTCTGTAGTAGCTGAACTTACTTTCACTTCAAATCCACGTAAATTGCTTTCATCTTTTTTTTATGTTAGTCACCTTTGAAAATACCGTTTAGAAATTTCCTTTTTATTGTCTTAGGATTGTCAGTCACTCATGGCTTTCTGCATGCAAACGTTATGGATGTATGAAAGTAACACCTCATTCTGAGATACCTAAACTCCTTGACGAATAGTCTCAAGTTGAAACCCAAACGAATGAGGGCCAAAAAGCATGTCAGGTGAGAATTAGTCTATAATTATTCTTGTTTAGGAGTAGACACTGTTATGAATTATGGGTTAACCCAACGTAATAAAATTTCATTGAGGCTTTGTCTTACATTGTCAATTAAATAAACTTCTGGCCTACAGACTATAATTTGATTTATGTTGCCTTCTTCTTTATTTTTACAAAAGTGAGAAATTACAGAGCTATCCTAATGTTTCAAAAGATTAATTGTCCATAACACCAATTTGATTTGCATGAAGTCAGCACAGCTGTAATCATGCTCACCTTCCCTAGTGAATATACCTAAGAAAATAGTTCTGGGTTACAAGCTCCATCGTGTTACACTCAAGAAGCCAAACTAAATACAGAGAAACCCGCCTTGTGCACTTCCCCTGGATGGTCTCCTGCAGTCCATCTTCACATTTCAGTCTATGCAATGCTTCCAAACCTGCAGGTCGACAGCATTTGACTATTTTGTTTTAGCCTTCTTCTTATCCTTTTTTGGGAAATGGTTAGAAAACTTCTTATCAAGACAAATTTTCAAGACATTTCTTGTTTTCTAGCAACATACTTTCTACTTCCAGAGGCAGCCAGTAGAAAAAGAAAGAAAGGGTAATATAATATTCAATGTCCAGTTTTCCTTTTAGCCTTTCTTTGAGCAGCCATTAGTGATGTGTTACCCTGGAATACACATTTTCTCACAAAATTAACACATTGTGATCCCTCTAAGTATCCCACATAAATGGAATTACCTCACTCACAGCTACAAGGCAGTTTGCATCTCTACTTATCAAGTACTTTTTTCTTTTTTAATTTTATTTGAATTGACAAATAATAAATATTAACTCAGTAAGTACATTTTAATGTTTTCCTGTGTAATTATTTTATGGATTTTAAACATCTATAAATAATATTTGGCAAAAATAATATGAGTCTTTCATTATGAGAGACATATTTTGGATATTGGAATAAAAGCTTTATTCTGTTTTCCAAAACAGGAAGCTGATGCCAAAATACTGTACATTCAGTTCT
Organism: Mus pahari; assembly: GCF_900095145.1. Lineage (NCBI taxonomy): Eukaryota > Metazoa > Chordata > Mammalia > Rodentia > Muridae > Mus > Mus pahari. The sequence goes on along the minus strand of NC_034602.1, from coordinate 39,754,942 downwards.
AGAAGCAGCTGCATTCAGACCATAATTAAAAAGCTCATAAGAGATTTCCCCCTGACTTACTGTTCTTAAAACCGCCTTGCTTTTGAAATCTATATACTGTGACGTGTACTTTTTCTTGCTCTCTGGGTATAAGAGGAAGGAGAAAGGATTTAAAATGGTAATGTAGACTCCAGAATGTGTATAGCTTCAGAGACACCTGACTTAGGCACAAAGTAAAGAAAGCCAGAAAGCTTAAAGATACCTTAGAGATTAATATAGGGAAGTTATGAGACCAGAGGTCCCAGCTGCAGTTAATGGGAGGCAAGCTGAGTCAGGAAAAAAAAATCTATTGGGTTCCAGTTCTTCACTGGCTTGAGCAAATTACTCAAAAGCCATAACTCTATTTGTCTTATTCTAGATAATTAAATATTATAAAATCATAAAAATTTTGATGAGATTACCTCCAGCCCACAGTGATGTAATTTTTCCTAGAACACACTCCCTCGTGCTTGTACCTTGAAGATTCAGCTCCTTAGTATTCATACACAAGTTGCTCTTGCCTTTCCTGGACACACACAGAGAAACACATACCCAAGGGCAATGAAAATTACAGGTAATACCTGAAACGTGAGAATTCGGTCTGAAGCAATCACATTCGTTTGGTCCTGGTTTCAGATTGAGAAGGCAAAAGCCTTCTACCATTAGCATTTTGCACAAATTCTGCTATTTTGCACATTCTGCCATTTGCACAAATATGCAAGAATTTCACAACGCACAAAAATAATCCCATCAGTACTCTCAGGAATAACTGGAGATATCCAGGGATAAGTCTGATTTTTTTTTTTTATAGTATGCTGGTCCTGATTCCCTGTGTGTGCCCTTGGTACAACTTCTTAGAATATGTTTCTGTGTTTCTGAAGGAAACCTTCCCTGTTTCCTAGGTTTAGCTTATGCATTCATGCTACTAAAAGCAGAACCGCATGTTTAGAGTCCTTGGAGTTGAGTGTCAGGACTAGGATTTCAATTGCAATAGCTAGTCACAGTTTCGATTGCCTAGTGGAAGCTGGCGTTTCTATAACTTTCCTGTTTCATCTCATCTCGCCTGATGAAAAGATGGTGCTGGAATAAAACACCAAGAGCAAAGGCAAATTAAAAACCAAAAGAGTTTACTTCGTTGGATGGGTGTTTGCACGGATAAGAGCTCAGCACGGAGATGATGCACAGCAGCAAGAGGTAAGGTTAGTGGCTTGAGCAGGAAGCTGAAAGATCACATGTTCAATTTCAACAAGCAGCCGAGAGAGCAAACAGAAAGTGGCCCTAGAAAGACCAAAGTGTGGATGCTTCAGTTCTTCTTAGAAGGGGAACAAAATACTCACAGGAGCAAATATGGTGATAAAGTGTAGAGCAGAGACTGAAGGAAAAGCCATCCAGAGACTGCCACACCTGGGGATCTCTCCCATATACAGACACCAAACCCAGACACTATTGTGGATGCCAAGAAGTGCTTGCTGACAGGAGCCTGATATATCTATCTCCTGAGAGGCTCTTCCAGAGCCTGACAAATACAGAGGAGGATGCGTGCAGGCAACCATTGGACTGAGCATGAGCTCCCAAGGACTGAAGGAGCTGAAGGGTTTGTAACCCCATAGGAAGAATAACAGTATCAACAAACCAGACTTCCCAGAGCTCCCAGTGACTAAGCCATCAACCAAGAAGTACAAATGGCTCCAGCTGCATATGTAGCAGAGGATGGCCTTGTCAGGCATCAATGGGAGGAAAGGTCCTTGGTCCTATGAAGGTTCAATAGATACCCCAGTATAGGGGAATGGAGGACAGGGAGGTGGGAGAGGGTGGGTGTTTGGGAAGCACCCTCATAGAAGCATGGGGAGTGAGGATGGGATAGGGGATTTCCTGTACAGAGGGAACCCGGGAAAGAGGATAACATTTGAAATGTAAATAAAGAAAATATCCAATATTTAAAAAAAAAAACCTCCTTACCTGTGTGCATGCTTGTATGTGTGTGCACGAGAGTTATTCAAACTCTCAGGGTGCTTATTCTAGGTACATTAAATAACTTCTTTTTCTAGCCATAAGATCATATATTTAATCACTATGTATTTACATATCATTAATAATAATGAATGTTATATAACAAATATTTGAATAATGATGGTAAATAGTTAGAAATCATTCTTATCTTTAAATTTTCAATGACATATGAGGGCTGTAGATTTTAAATAACGATTTATAACTCAAACTCAAATTCTCTCAAGTGCTTCAGCCATACCTTTCTTTGTGATCAGAGGTTTTTAGCATACAAGTCTTTTAAATTATAAGTTTTACAAATTAATTTACTTCACAGAATATTTTAATCACTTGCTTAATTTTAACAAAATATACAGTTTCTCTGAGATTAAAAACATATGATAAAAAATTTTAGTTTGTTTTTCCTTCTAATTATGTATACAAAAGATCTTTTCATGTAACGGTGTTATTAACCACAGCAGTTACTGAGTATGTGCCAAATATTATTAGAATAAATTCATATACAGTGATGGAAAACTCAGTTAGTTATGCCCAACCATATGGTTATTTCAAGAGGATTAGGTTGTAATCTCCTCAGGACTTCACTCCATCATTTGTGAATTAAAGGAGCTAAATTAGGAAACAGCAATGTCTTACATTATATCTTGGTTCAATTTATTGGTCATGTATTCGCTTAAATGATAATTTAAAGAATTGTGACTTGTATTCACAATCACTTAGAATTGAAAGATTAATGTAACATGTTAAACAGTAAGACAGAGTGAGTTTGGCCACATAATATTATGTTTGCAGATTTGCTTTCTCAAGGTAAATGATCTGATGTCAGAAAAAGATTCTAAATATTAAAAGATTTGTACAGTGGGTGATTGCTTTTCAGTCTCATAATAATATGGATAGTGAACATGATGGAGTGGTAGCTCTTCACAGACTCATTCAGTGACTCATCCTGGCAAGTTCAATTCTAACTGGGATAGAAAATGAATGTCAGATATTGTCCAATGATAGGTTGAACCATATCAGAAAACGATATCCATCTTTTCTCCTATCTTTCTTTCGTTTGGTTTTCTTTCACATCACCACATCTAACTGAAATGGAAAATGAGCTCATATATTTTGCATATCATTACCAAAAAATTGAAAATACTAATTTTGAGGATCATCTCTAGGTCTTTTACAAAGCTTTATGTATTTTGATTCTAATTTCCAACTTAATTCTCATGTATAAAGTGCTTATTTATCCATTATATTATAGATTTAAACCAAAGCTCTGCTTAGTCACTTTAAAGATGATTCTTTTACTTTGAAATTTTCCATTATGAAGTGAGATTCATTGTGTAGTATAGAACATTGATAAGACATAGATAAATCTTTTGCCAGGGCTGTAAAATGATTAGTTTTTTCCAGTAAAGTTATTTTCTAAATTTCCACTATTACATAAATAAGAGGGAGAAAGAATTATCATCTGCCTTTGTTGATTGTGTACTTTGGAACGCTAACACTATTTGGCTGTGAACTATCGGTATAAGTAGTACACTAATAGTTAGCACAATAATAACTCAATGTATGATAAACTATTCCTTTAAAAAAAGCTGCAAGAACACAGAAGTCCCTCAACAGAGGAATGGATACAGAAAATGTGGTACATTTATATAATGGAGTACTACTCAGCTATTAAGAACAATGAATTTACGAAATTCTTAGGCTAATGGATGTATCTGGAGGATATCATCCTTAGTGAGGTAACCCAATCACAAAAGAAGTCACTTGATATGCACTCACTGATAAGTGGATATTAGCCCAGAAACTTAGAATACCCAAGATACAATTTGCAAAACACAAGAAAATGAAGAAGAAGGAAGGACAACACATGAATACTTCATTCCTCCTTGGAATAGGGAACAAAATACCCATGAAAGCAGTTACAGAGACAAAGTTTGGAGCTAAGATGAAAGGATGGACCATCCAGAGACTGCTCCACCCCGGGATCCATCCCATAATCAACCACCAAACACAGATACTATTGCACATGCCAGCAAGATTTTGCTGAAAGGACCCTGATATAGCTGTCTCTTGTGAGGCTAGCCCAGTGACTGGCAAACACAGAAGTGGATGCTCACAGTCATCTATTGGATGGAACACAGGGCCCCCAATGGAGGAGCTAGAGAAAGGACCCAAGGAGCTGAAGGAGTCTGCAAACCTATAGGTGGAACAACAATATGAACTAATCAGTACCCCCAGAGCTTGTGTCTCTAGCTGCATATGTAGCAGAAGATGGCCTATTCGGCCATCATTGGGAAGAGAGGCCCCTTGGTCTTCCAAACTATATATGCCCCAGTACAGGGGAATGCCAGGGCCAAGAAATGGGAGTGGGTCATTAGGGGAGCAGGGCAGGGGGAGGGTATAGGGCACTTTCAGGATAGCATTTGAAATGTAAATGAAGAAAATATCTAATAAAAAATTGAAAAAAATTAGTAACTCACAATCTTTGCATCACCCACCAATTTACTACTACATATTATGGCTGAATATCCTGGTGCTCCCATGGGAATCCTAACAGTTTGTACAGGGTTGTCTCTGACTCTCTTGCTTCATTCTGCAACCCTTTGTCCCCTACTGGATTGCCTTGCTTAGCCCTCATGTGAATGTATGTATCTGGTCTTTTTTTATTTTTTAATTCATTATTTTATTTATTTTCATTCCAGATATTGCCTTCTTTCCCAGTCCCCCTCTCAGAGTTCTTTCTCGTGTTCCCCCTTCCCTTTTCCTCTGAGAGGTTGCCACCTTGTCATCCCCCTTCTCTCAAGCTTCAAGTCTCTACAGGATTAGTCACATTTTCTCCAACTGAGGCCATACATAGCCCTCTTATTGCATCTTGCTACTTCATGTTTGATTGATCTCCCTGAAAGGCCAGCTCTTTCCTTAGGCGAGGTAGAGCAGGTACAAAGTTTCCTTTCAAACCATCATCTACAAGTATTCTATAGCCTATAATATATCAATAGGATAGAAAAGTATCTATTCTTCACATTTCTATTTTCCTACTTCAAATTCTACTGATATCTGTGGGGATGATTTAAGATGATCAAACATCACTGAGCCCTTGCAATAAAAACAATTATTCCCACTGAGCACTAAAACTTTGATCGTGTGTCTTGTGGATCTCTGACAAGCATGGATTCTGTGAGTCCATTCATGATTTTCCCTCTGTTTAGAGCTTCATTACCTTTCACAAATACCCTACTTTGTGTGCTTCATTGCATCAATACTAAGCTCATCAATTCCTAGCCTTGGGTTCCAGTAGAAGTGTAGAATGTTTGAGTTGTTTCTGGTTACGGTCACTTAGTTCCTGCTTCATTGACTCTCTGAGTTGATGAACACATGGTAGACCCTTTCAAATAACATATCCTTACCGATAATCTAATGATGCTTTATAAAACATCATGCTTTTTGTAAGGCTTTGATAATAGGCTAAATTAATCAGTCCCATTAAACAATAAATTTGAAATTAACTAGAATATGCCTCTGAGTCATGTTTAGATTTATTAGACAAAAGATGCTCCAAGTATAATTGCATCTGGTAGAAGCCATAGATGAATGTCAACTGTTGAAATCTCAAACAGAAAAATCACAACAAGCTAAATAAGCTGTCAATGAACTTTGGAAGAAAAGCAGGAATGCTCAATGACAGTTAGTGACTTGAGTGGGTTTTTAAGCACAAGTGTGTCTGGCCATCACCAGAGCTGCTATCAGAGTTGACACTTCAAACATAATCCATAAGTTTAATTCATAAACCATATGAGCAAAAATTATTATCTGAATATTTTTGTGTTTGTTTAGATATTTTCTAAACCTTTAAGATGTAGAAGCTTTCAATAATAGCAATCAAAACAGCTTATTTTTAGTTATTAGTTTACTCTGTCCTAATTACCTTATCCTTCAGCTAATTGAAAGTAATTTGCCCACTCGTTTTTATCCATGTAAGAGCTATAATTCTTAAAATATTATTTATTTTTATCAACAGTCTACCGTCTTTTATTCTTATTTTTCAAATGTAGGATGTAAGAACTCCCCTACTCATATGATACGTTTTTTTTCCAGGTAAAATCCTTGCAAGTCTTATTCCTGTAATGACCTTCATATTTCCAAAATTATCAGTCTCTGCATTTTTAATACTTTGCATAAAAAGAGCTACTATAATATTCCATGTTCAAGAAATTTTTTTCTTTAAAAATTTTTAGAAACTCACAACCTTGACATCACCCACACATATAGTGCTGTATAACTGACCGCGGCATGTATATTATGGCTAAGAAGCTTGCTGTTCTTGTGTAAACACCTAACCATGGGTGCGGGGATTGTCCCTGACCCTTTGACTGACTGTGGAGACCCTGTTTTCTCTTGCTGGGTTGCTTTGGTTAGCCTTCATGTGATTGTATGAACCTGGCTTTATTGTAGCTTGTTGCACTGTTTGATTGACGTCCCTGGGAGTCCATCTCTTTTCAGAGAGGAGGCAATGTGGGTGTGAATCTGAGGAAATGCAGGGATGGTCATGGTGGAAAGACTGTGGTCGAGATGTAATATGAGAAAAGAATAAAAAAAAAAAAAAAGTCAGTAATGCTACTGCATCCTCAAACAATTGCAGTGTGTACTCATTACCCAGTAGGTTCATTATTATGGTTATATTAGAAAAGTAACAAGACGTTTATGTCTTTAGTCATTTATATCATATATTTCCCAAAGGAATAAATACCCATGAAGCCAATAAATCTCTAGTCTACATAGGATAAATGTCGGCATGTGACAAAAGTATTTAAAATAATAACTGCTTATTAAAAGACTGACATTAGGAGTATACACTAATGATTAAATCATACATCACAAAAACCATTTCACTCAAACTCAAGTACTCTAGTTATTCTCTCTTTGTATTATCTGTGCACTACAGTGTATTTTACATTGTCAAGAGTTCTACATCTATAGATCCAACTGCTCTTGGGCAAAATCACTAAAATTTTTGTTGTTCATGGTTTGTGTATGAATACTGTCCAGTTTTTTGGATGTGAGCAGAGCATACAAGAAATTTGGCTCTGCCTGAGGTTCTGGAATAAGTCTTATGTTAAGTACACTAAGGAGATGGAGGCTATGTAGATTGACATCATTGAAAGGTAGGAGTATATGGACACCCAGGAGTTTTCTGTCATAAAATTTTTCTATCAGGATTCGTAAAAGGAAACTTATTTGAAATATAACCAAAATATTATAAAATATATTTCATAGCATTAAATATTATAAAAATACAACCAAAATTTTTCAATCTAGTCATGAAAACGTAACTTATTATTATTTTAGGTGGTGGGTAGAGGTATAACTTGTGGCTTAGTTTGTTTTACAGAGATTGGCAACTTCCCCTCCCTCTTTATGGTACATATACACACTATTAAAGTATTTATTCAACGTCCATAAGAGGATTTATAGATTCAACCACACCTTATTTTTACCCCTTCTTTTAAAAGCATTTTTGGCAACTAAAGTTCATCTGCCTATCAGGACCCACAGCACACGAGCCCTGGGGCTTGTCTAGCACTAGACTGGCTGTCAAGTTCATTTTAAATCATCATAGGTCAAGTTTAAGGGAGTAAAGGTCACTGATAGTAATTCAAATCACCTTATCTAAAAGACAATGTGGTTTCTCAAATGGCTTCAAGTTTTAAATTCTGGGTGACTAAAATTTACATAGTATGGTAGGAAAAGTAATACCATAACACCTGTGATTCCCTGTTCATTGCTCTTTACTATTCTAAAATTAACATTTTAACTTTCAATAAGATATCACTGTATCTTTACATACAGTCAATGAAAGAAGAAATTCATTTAAGTCCCATATATTCTTTCTCTGCTGTTCTATATATCTTCTTTTCAATACGGCTAACAGTAATATTTACAGTTAAATAAATGTATCAATTCCTCCTCAAGATTTCTGTGATCATTTGAGCTTATACTTCTTCAACTGTACAAATAAAACAAGAAAGAAAACAGTACAGATAATTATACTTGCCTCGTGGGATAGGGAAAAGGACTAGCTTAGATTGAATATCTGAAGATCTTCACTCAGTCCCTAGCAAAAAGCTAGCATACATGCAATGTAAGTTCCTTCATCTTACATTTATAAATCATGTACACAGTTTTTAAATGGTGATTACATAAGTGTTTTTCCTGCAAATGAAGTCCGTGTATCCATAAATGGGAAGTTGCCTATGGTTGTGAGAATAATTTGCGTGCATCTTCTATAAACTCTTTTATACCACTTCACTGTGAATTTCATGATTCAATTCTACACTCTCAGATAGTTCACTGAAAATTTTAATTTTTAAAAGTATTTATTATTTTTTTACAACTAAATGAATGTAAGCTATTGATTGCCTATATCATTGGAGGTATCAGAAATAGACAGTTGGAATGCAGAAGGAAACCCTTAAAATGTAATATTGAAGTATTCAGAAAAGTATTATATGCTACCATCATTTTCTTTTCTTACTTTTTTTTAAATTTAATTTTATTTATTTACATTTCAAACGGTATCCCTTTTCCTGGTTTCCCCTCTGCAAATCCCAGATCCCATCTTCCCTTACCCTGCTTCTATGAGGGTTCCCCCACACACCCCTACCCAGTAGGCCTCACTGCCCTAGCATTCCTCTAAACTGGAGCATTAAAGCTTCACAGGATCAAGGGCCTCCCTTTCATTGATGCCAGACAAGGCTCCTTAAGCTCTTTCAGTTTTTCTCCTAACTACTTTGTTGGGGTTCCTGTGCTCAGTCTGATAGTTGGCTGCGAACATCTGCATCTCTGTATTGGTCAGGATCTGGAAGAGTCTCTCAGGAGACAGCTGTATCAGGCTCCTGTCAGCAAACACATTTTGGCATCAGCAATAGGGTCTGGGTTTGGTGGCTGCATGTGAGATAGATCCCCAGGTGGGGAAGTCTGCATGCTCCACTCTTTATTCCTTCATTTCCTTTAGATGGGAGCAATTCTGCATTAAAATTTTGGAGATTGGTGGGTGGTTCCATGCCTAACCTCTGGATATGGTCTCAACAGGTTCTCCTTCCCCTTTGTGGGAAGTTGCCTATGATTATGAGATTATGATGCCATTTCAGTCAATGGCATTCCTGTGGGTTCCTGGGAGGCTCTTGTTTTCCTGGCATCTGGGACTTTCTCATTACTATCCCCAGTTCTCTATCCCCCATTGCTACAAACTTCTGTTCAGTTTCTTGACTTTCTGTACATCTTCTCCATCTTCTCCCATACCTGATTCTTTTCCTCTTTTTTACCTCCCCCTCTTCTGTTCTTTCCATGTCCTTCCCACCCTTGATCATTTTGTTTCCCCTTCTAAGTAGAACTGAAGCATCCACAATTTGGTCTTCCTTCCTCTTGAGCTTCATGTGGTCTTTGATTTGTATGTGGGTATTCCATGCTGAAATTAACAGGCAAATTTAGAACTCAGTCACAAAAGACCATACATGGTATATACTCAATGATAATTAGATATTAGGCAAAGAGTGTATAACATCCACAATACAACTCATGGACCACATGAAGCTCAAGAGGAAGAAAGACCAAAGAGTGGATGCTTGAGTGTTACCATCATTTTCTAACACACAGTACATGTCATTGTGTAGTTATATTTGTGCACTTACATCTTAGACTATTTTATAAGGTAACTGAATTATCACTACTTTGTTGGTGAGAAAAAAGCATCAGAAAGATTAGATAGTATGTTTTTAGGCAACATGATACATTTTGGACAAAGTCACAGTCGAACTTTAAAAGTCTAGTCTCTTTGTCAACAGACAAAGGCTTATATCCAGTTTAGCCCATTGGCTCAATAAATAGTTTGCTTAAAGATACTTCAATTTCAAATCCCTTTTCTAATAAATGAGTGAAATTCTGTGAGTATCCATTTAAAAACCCAGGGCATGTCATTGTAAGTTGGATAAGTGTTGTTTAGTGAACATTAGATACAAGAGTTCTGCTTAGCTCAGAGTCGCCTGACTGAAGAATGACAGCCACTGTCATTCCAATCTTAGTCATAGTGAAGAAGTCTACTGGAACAGATGGAACACGTACTGGCATTAATCCCTTGATTTTCTTGGCATTGTTAGTGGGAGATGTTACCCTGGCATTTGCTATACAGATTCAATCTCTCTTGAAAGAGTCACTACATGTGATGTTGAATGAACAGATCCATCTATCCTGGTGTTAAGGGTTTTGCACTAGTTAACTTTTGGCTCCAAATTTAAAGAATAAAATGGGATGTGATGTTTGTCTTTAAGTCTATGTATTTTAATCAATTGGGCCTGCCATGACAAAATTCTACTCCTGAGTTTGCTTAAACAACATATGCTTATTCCCTCTTTTTTTTTTTTTTCCCTTGAGGACTACAAGTTCTGGATCAGAGTGCAGACACCTTTTTTTCCTGAAACCTTTCTTTATCATTATAGATGATTGACTTTTTGATGTCTATGGCAGTGCTCTTTTCTCAACATATAGATATATCTGTTATCACTTTTTCAACTTCTTCCCTTCCTTCCTTCCTTCCTTCCTTCTTTCATCTTTGAATTTCTTCCTTACTTAAAGAAGAATAGATGTATAAGCAGGTGTTCATGCACCTGTGCTCATATGCATGTAGAGACCCAAGGTCCACATTCAGATGCTGTTCCATAGGATACAACCACCTTAGTTCTCGAAACTAGGCATCTAATTGGAAAGGGCAGCTTGTTTTTTTGTATGGTTGCTAGGTGGCCAGCCAACTCTAAGAATCCTCCGGTTTTCCGTTTCTTCACAATAGATATTACTAGCGCATGTCACCACACCTGGCTTTGCACAGGAGTAGTAGGGAAAGAATTCAGTTCCTTATAAGTTTTATGAAATGATCTATCTTTTCATGCTCATTTATTTCTTCCTTTAAGGATGCTAGAACTAATGAGTTAAAGGTTCTTATTTGAATTCTTAACCATTCTTGGAGTGTAGTTAAGTCTTGCTGAAAGTGACAAATTTATGTGTTTTGACCTAACAAACCCAAGTGTCACATTATTCTAAGCTTTCTTTTGAAGTGAAAATTTAAGAAGAAGCTGTATGATGGGTGACAACCATTTCAATATGTAGGATATGTGGGAGTGTTTACTTGTTGGAAAACACTTGGGTATCAGTTTTCTTCCCGAGTAAGGAAAGAACAAGGTGCACATGCACAGAGACCAGGTAAAAGATGACATTCAGAAAATCCTCAAATCATTTCGTCTACAACATAACCCTCGAAACTAACATGGAATCCGTTTCTTTATCCCAGTAAAGCTGCTGCTTCTTCTTCTTCTTCTTCTTTTGTTTTTTTGGTTTTTTTGTTTGTTTGTTTGTTTTTTGAGACAGGATTTCTCTGTGTAGCCCTGGCTGTCCTGGAACTCTCTCTGTAGACCAGGCTAGCTTCGAATTCAAAAACCCACCTGCCTCTGCCTCCCAAGCGCTGGGACCAATAAAGCTTCTTTTAACCTTAAAACTGCATATTTTTGAGACAAGAATGAATTCATCAATTACCTGTTTATATAGCAGAATTAGTATACAGAATTTTCCTGGCAATCCATAAGTTGAGTTTTCATATGATCCTCAATTTATAGACAAAGTAATAGTATTATAGTGAGATCCAGCACCTGCCTATTTATATCTAATGATATGATCAAATTTTAAGCATGATTTGGTGTCCATACATACTTAAATGCAAGGATAAATGTTTGTTACTTTCTTGATATATATTTTGTTATCTATAATGACATGACACAAAGTAAAGAGCTGTTATACTTGTGAAAGAATTACTTAGTATATTTGTTATTATTGCAAATTTACGAGACCCAAAGAGTCTTAATCCAGCTTAACTGAATCAATCCCTCGTCTAGGCTGGCTGATTGCTGTCACAGTGTCTCACACAAAGCTTCTTGTTTATCGGCCAAGAAGGCCTTATACGCAAAATCTTGGCTACATATTTGAATCATAGGGATATACTTGTTATTAATAAAGTAAATTTGGTGGTGAAATAAGAAAATTTAGATGCAGAATCACCTCAGAATAACCTAGATATCAGAAGGACAGGCAGAGCTGAGCAGGTGATAACAGCACTCTGAGCACAGGATGTTTCTCACAAATTTTCCTCACTACCTCATGATGGAACGTGTTGCCCTGGAATTCATTGCTGGGTAAGGTAGCCATGCCCAGGGACATTACACATACCTGAGAAGTAATATTGATTTACTATGCTGTATTTGTTTTTTCAAAAATTAATAACAGATCTTCCATTTAGTGACATTATAGTCTCTTTAATTTTTAATACCCAATATTTTATAAAATCAAGACATTATTGAATGGTCAGGAAAGAGTTTTATCAACATTTTACTTATTTTCATAGAATATTCTAAGTACTGGTTATACCCAGAGCAAGCTCTAATTTCAATTCAGCTATATAGTACAACAATTAGTTGATTATTCTGATATGAAGGCATATGTATTTTTGATTCTCAATTGAAAGCATTAAAAATTGGATTTTCCAGCTGATAAAATAATCATAAATATAGTTGAGATTATTGAGACCTCATTTTGCACTATGCAGTGTTTAAACTCATGTAGATTAAAAATATTTTAAGATTATAATATAATTACACTGTATCTCTTCATTCATTTTCCCATGTACTAGTTAAATAACTTAATTATATTTTTCATATTCATTGTAAACATAAAGTAACTGAATACTAGAAAATTATATTTTAATCTTAGCTACAGTTACATGGTAAAAATGTCAATTAGATAGCAAATTTAGTTTACTAACTCCCTAGACCTGCTGTTCAAACAAACAAACGAACAAACAAACAAAAACATAAGGTACAAAATGAAAGAAATTCAGGCTGGAGAGATAGCTTGTTGAAAAGGTTCTCACCCTTTCTAGTACTGCTACCCTTTAATGGAGTTTCCTTATATTATGCTGACTACATCCATAAAATTATTCTGTTACTACATTATAGCTGCAATTTTACTAATATTATGAATCATAATATAAATATCTGATAGCAAGGGTATCTGCTATATGACCTCTGTTTGACCCCATGGTTGTGACCCACAGGTTGAGAACCACTGGCTTAGTGGCTAAGTGAGCTTGGAGAATATGCATTCTAATCTGAGTTAGACCCCCCCAATAGCCAGCAGCCTTGTAAAAGTTCTGTGTGGATGAGAGCTTGTGTGACCCAGAGTCTGTGGATGGCTAGAGAGAGGTTTCAGATCAGCTGGCCAACCAAAACTCAGAAACACCAAGTTTAGTGAAAGATAGTTTCTCAAGGGTATAAGGTATAAAACCATAGAACAGAAGCCCCAGTGTCCTCCTTTGATACTTACATGTATATGGGTATACACACCCACTTATACTCATAAGCATACCCCACATGTGTATGATTTTATATATATATATATATATATATATATATATATATATATATATATATATATATATATGATATGTATGATTGGAAACTGTAGCAAAATTACAGTTTCAGATAGATAGATAGATAGATAGATAGATAGATAGATAGATAGATAGATAGATAGACTGAGAGATAGATAGATAGATAGATAGATAGATAGATAGATAGATAGATAGATAGATGATAGATGATAGATAGATAGATAGATAGATGATAGACAGAGAGACAGACAGACAGACAGATAGACAGACAGATAGATAGAGAGATATTGTTAGATATAGAGATACAGATGGTATAGGTAGTGATGATATACAGATTAGAGCTAGATGTAGGAGAGAGAGAGAGAGAGAGAGAGAGAGAGAGAGAGAGAAAGAGAGAGTGAGAGAGAGAGAGAAAGAGAGAGAGAGAGGGAGGATAGAAATAGATGATATAGATATACATAGGTAGAGTTAGAAGTAGATAGATCAGAAAAATCCCTTTTCACAGATCTAGAAGCCATAAATGGTAAGCCAAGTCATAAGAATAGCAGGCTAAGAAGACTTCCTCAGGGTCTCTCCAGTCAACAGAGCATCTTTTGCCGCCCACCCTCCAGCTTCTGCTAAAAGTACACATTCTTTGGCCACATTGCTCTGGTCTCTGCTTTTATCTGATGTAATCTCCTCCTTTTTGTCAGTGTCTTCTCTTCTGTTACAATGACAAATGCACTTGCATTTATGGTTGACCTAGGTAATTCAGTATGATGGTTTCCTAATATTCTTGTTTTGATAACTTGTGCCTCAGATGCTTTTTTTCAAATCTGTAGGACCTTAGACAGCTGTGTTAGGTACACAATTCAACTACCTGCACCAAGTTTTCTGGCTGTATTATTGCTATGACCTTCTAACAATGATGAACACAGTAGGTTCACACTAAGTAGAATGAAGCTGTACGTGGAAAGAAACAGGACTTGACTTAAAGCAGGAGGAGCAAGGAAGCTGGCATCATTTTAGATCCTCTTTGTCATGATTTATGTAGCTTACTATTCATCCAACTTATAGTTTGTCATCTCTAAAATATGCTGTTCTGTTTTCTACCACGTGTGTGTGTGTGTGTGTGTGTGTGTGTGTGTGTGTGTGTGTGTGTGTGTGTGTGTGGTTTTTCGAGACAGGGTTTCTCTGTATAGCCCTGGCTGTCCTG
>NC_034602.1:39731038-39740142 GCF_900095145.1 Mus pahari | reverse complement strand
CTCTGCCTCCCAAGTGCTGGGATTAAAGGCGTGCATCACTACCCCCTGGCAGGAAGATGTTTTAAAAGTTAATAAATAATCAAATGTGGCATTCAGCAAGTAGATACAAAATATTAAGTGTTCTATAATCCCCAGGAACATAAAAGTGTGCCAGAATTCAGACAATAAGAATTCATCCCTCGATAAAACTTAAAATGTTAATCTTGAAAGAGGTTATATTCAAACTGTAGATTGATTGGCTAACTTTACATAAATGAAGACAGATAAATGCTTTTTAGATTGTGAAAAAGATAATTTAATTAAAATGATAGAGGATTTGTAAGACCATCATGGAAAATGATTATAGTCTGGAAAAACAGATTATTTAGGTAGTATAGTATCAAAAGGAGAACATTCAAACTTAAGAGATATCTGACCCAAAGCTTGTACCAATTTCTATTAAGTTTAACATATTCAATTTGGTTCATAGCAAGAGCCTTTATCAATTTAATCTCACCAGTACAGAATGAGTTCCTGTAAGAGCACAGAGGAAACAATCCTGACTAAGACCCAGCAGAAGCACTCCATAGAGTGAACAATCTCAGAGCCCATGGGTCCTTGATAACTCTTCTGGATAATGATGCTATTCCAGAGAGAATAGGCAAACAAAAAGTGTGCAAAACACACTCACAGAAGTGAGTAGGTCATGTGCTACTGATCAAAAGTGAGTTGGTTGTTTTTTAGCCATAATACTTCCTTTATTTTCTTGCACAAGATCATACATTAATATAAACATACAAAAAATGTAAAATCCCAGTCTTCAATAAACCAATCTTCTTTGAAAATACAAAGCCTCTCAACTGTAGGCACCTAAGTAATATTGACACACAACCACATGGATACATCTGCCTAGAATGCAAGGAGGCAGACCAATGCCACCAAGCAATAGACAGAGAAGGAGTCTATATATGTAATGGCCAACATCAAAAAAAGTAAAGTATGCTATTTTAGGACACATAAAGAAATAAAATGCAAAAATAAATGAGAAACAGAATATAAAATACCATAAAATAGCCAAAAAAAAATGTAACAGGGGAAGAAAGGAACAACCAACCTATGACTTCAAGCTGCTGGCCATCCTCCTCACTAAGATAAGTTTAATAATTGACCCAATGACCTTACCTAGTATCAGTTAGGACATGCATTCTGTTGCAAAATTTGTGTCTTGATGTATATGTATATGTATATGTGTATGTGTATGTGTATGTGTATGTGTATGTGTATGTGTATGTGTATGTGTATGTATATGATATATGTATATGATATATATGTATATGTATATATTCTGTGTCCTTGAAGCTCATGGATGCTTAAGTTTCAGTGTGTAGACATGAGGGGATAATGTGAAGAAATGGTTTCTCTTCTTCTGCTATGTGGGCTTCATGGATTAAACTTAGGTCATCAGGCTTGATGATAAACATCCCCTTTAGCCATTTTGCTGCTCCCCAAATACATTTTATTGTTCATTTTAATGCGTAAACATTTTCTCAAAAGTGCTATTCCCTTGTGTGAGTGACCTCCCCTCCTCCTAGCCCTTTGTTTTTCTTTGGCAAACGTGAGTCCTTGACCACTGTCTCCCAGTACAGTTCCAAAAAACATAAAATAAAAAATAAAAAAGCAATGAGAAACCCTTGACTTTCTTTTTCCACCAGAGCTTAAAGGAAATCAAATCAAATCAATTTGTACTATAACCAGCATGGCATTTGTTCATGAGAATGTATATTTGAGGAAATGAATAAAAGGGCCTGGAATTTTACAAGGTGTGACTCAGATTTAGGAAAATTATTTAAATAGCATTTAAACTACTTAAGTCTTACTAAGCATGGGATATTTCACAAAACCTTTTCGGTATTACAAGTCTAACATCATACCTGTTACTGTGATTAGATTTTTACTTCATCATTCTAGAATTTGCTTTCTGTGGTATGTCTGGCTATGTGTTTGACAAGTTTTTTTGGCAGTGTATGGAATGTTTAATAGCCAAGCATGTGGGAGAGTGAGAGATTTTCCGTCTGTTAATTGAAGAGAGCCAAAAGGAGGAAACGCCATTACGCAATTCTTGAACCAAGTGGCTGATGCAGAATGTCTCACAAGTGGCTCCCATTGCAGTTGATATACAAAGGCCAGAACCCCCTTCTATAGAAAAACTATCAGTCCCTTTCTGGTTAAAAGATAATATTATAAAGTTCTTCTGATGTATTATATTTTCACTCATGTGGTGATAAGAGAAGAAAACAGTCAATGTTCATGTGACATGCTTTGATCTGGATGTGATTATCCCTGAACCAGATCAGTCTCAGGAAACAAGGAAGTTGGTCCGAGACCTTGAAAATAGATGGTTGTTATTCAGGTGTCCAGTAGAACAATTCAATATCTTCTCCTATATCTTAATTGGGTTTTTACTGCTGTGAACAGACACCATGACCAAGGCAACACTTATAAGGATGACATTTAGTTGGGGCTGGCTTACAGGGTCAGAAGTTCAGTCCAGTATCATCATGGTAAGAAGCATGGTAGCATCCAGGCAGGCATGGTGCAGGAGGAGCTGAGGGTTCTACATCTTCATCTGAAGGCTGTTAGGAGACTATCTTCCAAGGAGCTAGGATGCGGATCTCAAAGCCCATACTCACAATGACATACTTCCTACCACAGGGTCACACCTACTGCAACAAAGCCCCAAGTTCTAATAGTGCCACTGCCTGAGCCAAGCAAAATCAAACTAGCACATTCTGAAAGAAAATATATGTCCAATAAATATTCCAAATATTTTAACTGTTCTCTTTTTCAAAAAGGTATTTACAGAGAAAATAAGCTAAAATAAACACAGACAGAACGAGGTGAATTTGGGGTCTTTTTGTTTATTTTTGATTTGTTTTTATCAACAGAGCTTCATTCCTTGATAGCAATGACCCTGACAGCAACGTCCCTGACAGCAATGGCTTTATCTTCAACTGTCTCCTTCCCCTTTGTACTTGATGCTGCTTTTCACCTTAAATGCTGCTGTAAGTTGTAAGTATCCCTTGTGTACATATACATTTAAAAGCTTTGGATTATTGTTCATATGTAGAAATAACTGGAGGAAGTAAATCTCACATTTAGTTTTGAAAAGTAAGCATTGTGGGGCATAATGACACATGTGTGTGGACTCAGTACTTGGGAGGTAATGACAGGAAGTAACAATTTCCAGGTCACACATTCCTGCAGGCTGCACTAACTGAGTAATGGAGGAAGTGATAAAGGAGTGAGGAGAGACAGAAAAACCTATAGAAATTTATACCTGACTTTACTATAGAGCAAGAATAGAGAAGATTGACCACTTAATTGTCTGCCAACACAGAAATTGGGATCTGAAATTAAAATGTGCGTGCAAATACATGTTTTATATAAATACAAATACATATATATGCACATATGTGTGTGTGTGTAAATCTATATATATAATCAGAAACAAGGAACAATTAGATATCCTTTTAGACCAATGGTTTTCTTTTTTTTATTTTTTTTTATTTTTCCAATTTTTTATTAGGTATTTTCTTCATTTACATTTCAAATGCTATCCTGAAAGTCCCCTATACCCTCCCGTCACCCTTCTCTCCTACCCACCCACTCCCACTTCTTGGCCCTGGTGCTCCCTTGTACTGGGGCATATAAAATTTGCAAGACCAAGGGGCCTCTCTTCCCAATGATGGCCAACTAGGACATCTTCTGCTACAAATGCAGCTAGAGATACAAGCTCTGGGGGTACTAGTTAGTTCATATTGTTGTTCCATCTGTAGGGTTGCAGACCCTTTCAGCTCCTTGGGTACTTTCTCTAGCTCCTCCATTGGGGGCCCTGTGTTCCATCTAATAGCTGACTGTGAGCATCTATTTCTGTGTTTGCCAGGCACTGGCATAGCCTCACAAGAGGCCGCTATATCAGGGTCCTTTCAGTAAAATCTTGCTGGCGTATGCAATAGTGTCTGTGTTTGGTGGCTGATTATGGGATGGATCCCAATGCAAAAAGATCCTAGACCAATGGTTTTCAATCTTCCTATGCTGTGCCACTTTATCAACACTCCTTGCATTGTGATGAACCTCAATCATAAAATAATTTTGTTGCTACTTCATAACTGTAACTTTGCTATTGTTTAAATTTTAATGTAAGTATTTGATAACTGAACCCCAAAGGGGTCACACTCCACAGGTTGAAAACCTAGAGTCTGAGGACCTCTTAAATCCAACTATCTAACTCTTAAAAGGAACTGTGTAGGGTTAGGGCATTGTCTAAATTTCCAGGGGGAAAATAGTCAATATACACTGGTAAGAAGGTGAGGGTTTGTATCTTAATTTTACATTATAATACATAAATGTGTATTTTATTTCATTCTTAATTGTTATGCTTTTGCAGTTCAAAACTATACCCTGACTAGTTACGAGTAAGTTTTATTGTGAAATTCTTGTACCTTATCCTTGGTGTTTGTAGGTGGAAAAAACTCTAGGTGAATTTTCACCAGGACCAAAAAGAAATTGAAACAGTCTAGTCTGGAGGAGGGAGGTTCCAGGGCCAAGAGAGGTTCCTGGAACATTCAGAAAGTTGAGGAGGTTAATACATAAGCTCAAAATGGGAAGAGACATATGTGACCCAAATAAGAAGCGGCATATAAACTCCCATATAAAAGGCTGGTTATTGATTAGTCTTCAAAACTTAGGACATGATATTCTTTCACTTTTAAGTCTGACACTGACACTCCATGGTGAAGTAAGGTATATTATAGGCAGTGCAGAATCACAGGAAACAGCAATGGGGGAAGCAGAAGAAACCTGGCTCTATTGCCTCTTTCACTGGGTTTCTACACACTATCAGGGTTACTTGTTTTTCCCTGAAACAGACATAAAAGGTAGGTTGGTGCTGGGGTTCCAGGCTCTACATTACATTGAATATTTTCTGTTCATTGTAATTGTTAATACTTTTGGAAAAGTCCACAGAAATATGTGATTTTTAACGACCATTTTTATCAAGTATATTATAAATAAAATTCAGTCCACTGTCTAAATATCCCCTTTTCTAATCTATTGTAAAATGTTAACTTCTAGATAACTTAGTTAATTATATGTATTATATAATTTATATATTAGTTATATACTTAATATTTTATTCTAAGCAAGCCAAAGTTATATTTTTGTGATTTGGCCATGTTCTTTTACTGTTATTTACTGCTCATTTAATGACATATCAAAAAATATGAGTCTAATCTGCAAATGTGAGCCATTAATTAATGTTTATAACTGAATCACTGTCCTTATATAAGTCTTTACCACCAACCTATACTCCAGTCCTAAACATTCTTTGTGGTGGATTCATTTAATTAACTTTGATCAACAAATTAATTTTGTCTTTTCTATTATGTTTAGATCTCCTGAATGTGAATACCTTTCCTCATATTCAATTAATTAGTCATTCAAAAATATTCACTTCATTTGTTACACCAAATTAGATTAATATTCCTTTTATTTAAAATTCAAGAAAGCCTGCTGTCCTTCACAAGGCTGAAGCCTTCAGAGTCGGGTCAAGCAGCACCACGGCTAGAAATGGACAGATTGACCTTGCCCATCTCTATTGCTGTGACTGACATAGAAATAGGCCGAATCATATATTTTTCCTCTTCACCTTTAAGGAAAAGAAGTTGGATGCAGTCCACAGCAGGGAGCAAAATGTAGGCAATGGAGCATGCCATCTGGTAGGAATATGCTGGAAACTCTTCAGCTTTCTCAATTTAACAAAAGTAAAAGTAAAAAGTCTATTAATTCAGCTTCTAACTTGGCTCAGAAATAAATTCCACAAGTCTCCAATTGCATCTGGTTTGCTACATGTCTGGCTCTAATACGTACCATGAAAGCCAGACAATTTGGATGAAAATATTGCTCCTCTCTGAGCTTTTAGCAATTGGGAGGGAATAAAAGTGTAATTCATCTCTTGTATTCAGTCTCTCCCTCATGTCTTCGTGATACCAATCTGGAGGGCAAAGTCTGTTTAGATTATTCCTTGGGTGGTAAAATAAGACCCCACATTTTCTTAACGAGAGGAGGATAATATTAGAAACCATAGCTTTCCATATTAAGAAACCTGCTAATAAGGCCTGCAATAAGAGTGCCACCATGATACTAGCTCTATGTGCTCTGGACTGGTATTACTTCTGAATATTATTTTTTGGTTCCATGCATGCCTTTAAAGGATCATGGTCATTGCTTATTGTATAATTCTGAGGAGGTCTTCTTTATGTCTTTTCTATGTGTCTGCAAATATCCATGTTTAAAGAGAGCCATGCTAATGCATCTCAAGAGAACAAGTGGTGTGGAATGCCCCATACCGCCTTAAAAACATGGTGATATTGGCAATCAATAACATGACATGGAATTTAAAAATGTATATTCAATTCATTAAAACAGGAGGCAATCAGTTATGACAGCTCCACCCTACTTATTATTAGTAAGTACTGAAAACTTTGTGGAAGCTTCCCCTACGTGACAAATTACAGTAAGTCACAACTTTTCTATATATAAGATTACAATGTTATACATAGGTCCATATTCTATTTTGTAAATAGAAAATGAGATTAGGAAAAAGTATTTTGTATTTTTAACCAATCAAAAATACTTTGATTTGCACAAAACACATGTAATGCATAGTAAACGATTAATTACTTGCAGATGTTGCTAGGTACTAATTTGTGAAAATTAATGAATGGTTTGTAAATATGATTTAAGGTAACCACAAGGCAGTACTTAAGGAAGTTATACTCTATGGTTTCTTCCATTTATTGTTTCTAGAAGAGATAAAAACACTCAGTGTATGAACTGGCGATTTATTAGCCATTAAATTTTCTAAAATTGGAAATACCTTTTTTTAAAGATTTTATTTTTAAGTGTGGGTATCCCTGTGTGTGTATACATGCATGCATGCATACTCATACACACATTTGATGAGATGTGAGTGAACTGGCAGCAGAGAACAGAAGAAGAGTTGAAGTTACAGCAAGTTTTGCACTGCCAGATGTGGATGCTGGGAACCAAACAAGGTCCTTTACAAGTGTAGCAAGTGCTCTTAAATACTGAACCATCTCTACACACCCCACATGGAACTATCTTAATAGTGGTAAGTCAATGTTGCAACTGAATATGAGTCATATTTTAACAGAAATTAATTTCATCTAAAGAGATACATATAAAATTTTCTTATTAATAGTGCCACTATAGTCTCACAGCTTGAGGTGGGCAGAAGACTCTGTGATAAATATGACATAGAGAGGTAGAAAATATAGAAAGCCGGATTAGAGGAGTGGTAGTGTGGTCAA
Organism: Mus pahari; assembly: GCF_900095145.1. NCBI lineage: Eukaryota > Metazoa > Chordata > Mammalia > Rodentia > Muridae > Mus > Mus pahari. Next base: position 39,732,772 of record NC_034602.1, on the reverse strand, counting down.
GCACCCTGAAGAGAAGCATAACTGGACATGTGAGGGCAGTGACAGGTGACAGGGCAGAGTTTGACATGCTATTATTTCTCAATGAAGTAAGAGGGATGGATCACACCAGCCTGGAGCTTCTGCAGATACAGACCCAGCACCTGAGCCCATATGATAGAGGCTTGAGACAAAGAAAGGTTCACCTTCTGCATTGGACCTCCAGCAAGAGCACCTTGGTCTGGGAAGCCGCCAGAGGCCACTGTTGGTGACTGTGGTCCATGCTGCTGCCCCAGGACAGGGTGTAAGCTGAGATCCTTGTGGACATATGCAGTCTGTGTGGCTGCCTGATGTCTTTGTGATGTCCTTGGACTTGGCTGACTTGGAGGAAGGAGAGGCATGTTGATGTGAATTGTATGTGCTGACACCTGAGAGCTTGTTAATGACCTTGTTTGCAGTGTCAGAGAGCCAGCCCTGCTTCTTGCCAGCAGCTGAATGGCTCTCCTCCAAAGGTTTCTGGCAGGTAATGGCTTCTGGATCTCATGCAAACTGAAAAAGACTCATCATCTTGATGAGGAACTGGATTGAACAAGAGGGTAAGGGAGAAGAACATGGAACAGATATGGTGATTATTTATAATCTGTCAAGGTGGACACCTTGAGGAACCAGTGGCACAAACAAGCACTGTAGGCTCAGTTTAGCAGAATCCTGAAGGCAGAGCAAACCTCTGCCAGGTTTCTTCATGAGTTTGCATGGTGTGAGAGCTGCAAGAGGAATAAGTTCCATACAACTCCTGGCTTTCCCTAAACCCGAACTCAGGTAGGACAGGGGGATGTGGATCAGGGCTATGCATATCAAGCATGGGTTTTTGGCAAGAATAAAACAGAACACCAACAACAATAAAAACCCAACCAAAGAAACAAAAAAAAACCCAATTAATTGTAGCTCATACAGTTATTGTTATATTGAAGAAATTAAAGGAGACAAATGAACTTTCTGCATGTGTATATGAAGGACATAATTTAAAAGTTACTATTATTTACTTAATAATTGATATTACTAATATTAGTTACTATTGTATTACTGTGGAGAGACACCATGACAAAGGCACACACACACACACACACACACACACACACACACACACACACACATATATATATAAAACAAGAAATTTTTTACTGTCTTTATCTATACAGGCACTTTTCACTGTTATATTTATATTGATTCATAGCTATGGTTAAAAGATATAAGTATTCCATTATAATTCTTAAGGATACTGTATGAGCACAATTCCTTTGTGTCTATAGAGGATAATTACTTAGGTACCCTGAACAAATTAACCTTGGAATGCACTCAAGAATTAATATAATATAATATTTGCCTTAAATGATTGCATATCATTTCTAGATCACTTATTATACAGAATGTAAATGTTATACAAACAGCTGCTATACTGTACCTTTTAGGAGTCAATGAAAAGGAAAGTCTGTCTATGTTTAATGCAGATATAATATTTTTCCAATTTTTATTAAGTATTTACTTCATTTACATTTAAAATGCTATCCCCAAAGTCCCCTATACCCTCCCCCCACTCCCCCTTCTTGGCCCTGGTGTTCCCCTGTTCTGGGGCATATAAAGTTTGCAAGACCAAGGGGCCTCTCTTCCCAATGATGGCTGACTAGACCATCTTCTGCTACATATGCAGCTGGAGACCCGAGCTCTGGGGATGCTGGTTAGTTCATATTGTTGTTCCAC
>NC_034602.1:39725953-39730547 GCF_900095145.1 Mus pahari | reverse complement strand
AGTATTCCATTGTGTAAATGTACCACATTTTCTGTATCCATTCCTCTGTTGAGGGACATCTGGGTTCTTTCCAGCTTCTGGCTATTATAAATAAGGCTGATATGAACATAGTGGAACATGTGTTCTTATTACCTGCTGGAACATCTTCTGACAAAGACACCTCTTTTAATAGAAAGATTTTAAGTAGGACTAGCTTATAGTTTCAGAATTTTAGTACAGAACCATCAAGATGTGAGCTCTATGGCAGTGCAGTAGTAGCTGAGAGATTTGCATTCTGATCTGTACCAGCAAGCAGAGAGAAAGCCATCAGTATGGTTTCTAAACACTCAAAATCTCACAGTCTAGAGACACACCTCCTACATCAAGATCACACCTACTCCAAAAAGGCCACAACTCCCAATCCATCAACTGGGTATTAAGCGTTCAAACATATGAGCCTATGTAACTATTCTCATTCGAACCACCACATTAAGACTTAGAAAACTTGTGACCAGTGTTCAAGTGTTCAGAAATAATACCTTCAAATGTTGTTGTTGAATGGAGCCTGCAGGTCTGCCTTAACTCCTCTAATCTCTCTCCTCTGTAACTTTTATACATCTTCATTAACTAGCAGTGTTAATGAATTGTGACTCCCCAATGTTTCTCAGATTTCATTTCTCTCATACCCTACTTCCTGGAAAAATCTTATCCAACTATTCTATTTCAATTTTGAAATAATAATGGCTTGGTTTCTCCTTGAGCAAAGACTGGAGCTGTTCCATTTGTGTATTTTTACCTTCTTTGTCGTATGACCCATATGTATGTAGGCTCCCCATCACTCCTCAGACAGATCTACTTGGCTTTAACCTCATTGTGTCACTATGGGAGTTTAAGACTGCTGAAGTATGAGCAGCTTTCCTATGAGTTATCATTTGACTTTGTCTACAGTGATACAAGGATAATATGTCAAAAACATATTTGATTTCGTGTTTCAGGCTTGACAAGTCTTTTCATTGAAAGTTCAATAAATTATCATTTCTTTTAGTTAGTAACCTCAAATCTACATTTCCTTCCCCAGATTACCTGTATGACTCACAGCAATCTACCTGGAAAAAGAGGTTAATGTTTATTTTTACTTCCCAAAGTCACCATGGATGAGAATGTATCTATAACCTACAAAGTTCAAGATAAAAAGTATTATTATCTATTGATTTTTGTGAGGGGGTGTGGTAAAATATTGACATATAGTTCATAATGAGATTATCTCAAAAAATGAGACCCAAATCTGAACATAAAATTTACTTTTATGGGACATAATGTCACTTGTTCAAAGAGACATTTTGTACTGTTTTAGGAAACTAATGTTTAGAGCAAGGCTTTCCTCAGGTAATGTATGGAGTTCTGTGCTTGTGTCCTTGTATGAAATTTGAAGAATTTGGAATATCTCAGGTTTTAAAGTTTTGAACTAGGGATGCTGAACAATATGGAAAAATTCCCTTTCTTTTCTGGTTTTTTTTTTTTTTGTGGGATGGTTTTTTACAAACCAAAACTCACTAATTTTCATCTACAGTTTATCTTTATAAGTCCTACGAAGAGAGGACTTCTTCGACTACAGAAACAATTGTGACTTTGCCACTAGAATATTAGATTTTTTACTTCCCGAGTAGCACCTGTCTCTATTTTTTCTTGATTGGTTACTTGAGTGTTTATCTTCTCATTTCCTTAGTATGACAGAAAGTATATCAGAAGCAAGATGAGGTTCAGAGTACTATTCTCAGTAACTGCAACCATTTCTGAAACATCTCATATGTTCAGACATGATTTCTACAGTCATACATGACTGTATCTATATAGTGGTCATCAGTAATATTTTAAAATGTATTAAAGATAAATAAATAAATTTTAAAGTGTATTAAAGAGGCATAGTCCTCAGATCTTAATGCTATGAGAAAGATATGTAAAGGTCCTGAAAATTCTTTTGAAGAAATGGGGAGGAGATTTATATTTCACATAAGAATCCCACTGAAGCTTAAACATAAGGCCTGTCTTTTCTTTTTTCTATGACTTCTACATTACATTCCTCTAGGTGGCCATACAAGCACCTAGTAGCTGCTTCTCAGATGTCCATTGTTTCATAAGAACTCCAAAGGAGAGAATTAAAGAAGTCGAAGTGCACATTTAATGATTCCTATATCAATATATCATAACTGCAGCACCCAAGTCCAAAAAAGTTTTTATAGTAATAATTTTAATTGAAAATGAGTAAGATGTCTAAGAAAATTTAAAAACCAGTCTTTCATGCCAATAGTTGGAGTTGTTTCTATAAAGAAAGGGAAGAGAATGAGCCTGAAAAATATTTTGTGAATCCTTATGTCAGGTACAACCATGAAGACAAAATCTTTCTAAGATTATCTAGTGTAAGGTTCCTTGAACTTAGGTGCTTAGAGTTCCAACAGCAGATGCATATCCCTCTACTATGTTATTGAAGTATTAAATACTTTAAGCAAGAAAAACATACATTTCCGAATATATGAAAGTATAGAACCCAAAGCTGCATAATAGAGAGCTGACAAAGAAATTTAGCCATTAACATTCCCATATTCTAGCATGCTTCACTGAGTTGAGATTTTATGATAAACAAAATCAAAGTGAAACCAATTCTTAAGATTCAGATTTTATCAGTTACAGAAATTACTAGAGCAGATAATATCCAACTTTTTCTGTTTGTTTTTATGACAAACTGCAAATATTATAGATTTCCATTTATTTTTCTTTTGTTTTGTTTGATTGCTTTTATTTATTGTTTCCTATTTTTGTCTTATAATCTCTTTTGTACCAATTTTATTTTCTGCTGGTACAACAAAAATATGCAGAGTCACAACACAAACATGTTCAATAAAGCTTCATTTATGAAATAATTGATAGCCCATCATATTTTATTTGCGCTAATTGTGGTATACATTGAAAAAGCACTTCCTGTAAGAAAAAAAATAGTAATTTTTATTCCTTTAGGATACTGTGTTATTTGGGGTTGGCTCTGATATTTTAAGTAATGTAAAGGAGTAAATAAAAGACTTGAGAACAGTAATGAGTCTCGAATAAGGTGTGAACTGGAAAATATTGTCTAATTGATGTAACCCAGGCTCAGAAAGAAAAACACTGTATGTTTCCTCCCATATATGGAACTATTCTTCCACTTTCTATATATGTGTATTTATGTAGGAATAAGAATAAGTTGAGTTCAGAAAAATTTTGAAAGGAGCCTATAAGATTGGGACAAATTAAATTTTGACAGAATGGAATTGGTAGAGTAATAGAATACATGTTGTATAAAAATACAATATGAATGGCTAGGGCTAAGACACTGAAGAAGAGAACGCTAGCAGGGTAGAGGAGTCAATTCATACTAAATCTGCATGGAAATATTGCAAGGGAATATTATTTTGTTCACAAAGTTAAACATAGATAAATAAATAAATAATAAAATAATGTGAAATTTAAAAGGTGGTCATTCTGGGTACATGTTTTTCTCAGGTCCTTAGGAATGGGAAAGGATCACTAAATTGACTTTAGAGCCAGTAGTTCTGAAATAATAATAGGGGCAAGCAGTGGTGAGTCTGTCCAGTCCCAGTTTCTTCTCTAAACATGGATGCTAATTCAGGTCATCTGGCTCCAGAACGGCGTCCTTTATGTGCAAATATGGGAATTCATCTTAACCATGTCAAATTGGAAATGTCAGTTAGGAGTTTCTGGAAAGGCTCTTGAGTTTAGCCAAAATTTTGCGGTATAAGTGCATATAGTCAGATCTCCGTATATTTCAGCCCCTCATCCATGAACTCAACCTCCTTTGCATCAGAAATACAAAAGCAAAATCAAAAACAAAAAAAAACCTAAACAAAACAAGAAAACAAAAGCAGACAATTTTCTGTATATGTAAATATATCTTCCTTGACATTGTTAATAAAGACAATGAAACAACCATTTACATAGTAGTTATGTTGTATGATATACTAACAATAATATAAGGAGATTTCACATAATTAGGAGAATATGTAGATTATGCACAAATATTATGCTATTTCATATTAGAAGTGTAAGTCTATCTGTGAGGTTCCTGAAAATAACCACTCAGCTACACCTACCTCAAATAAAAAGGGAACAACTATAGATCACACAATGAGATTTGGTAGAATATTTTATGTTTATTTTTTGAGATATGGTCTTCCATAGTAGCCCTGGCTATCCTGGCACTCATTATGTAGATGATGGTGTCTTCAAACTCATTAATTAGACCACCTGCTTCTGCCTTCCAAGTGTTGAGAATAAATATTGTGCCGTCTTGCCTGCCTCAAGATTGGGTTGACATTTTTAGAGTTTCTAAAGAAAACCCTAATACACACTGGTCTAAACTATGAGGTCATTTAATTATGTGATATGAATCACAAAAATTTAAAAGTACATAATAGCAGACCATTTGAAAAGTCATGTATTTCAGAGAATGCAAAAATAAAAGTATTTTTTTAACATTCCTGAAAAGAGAAGGACTAACACCCAAGCCTTTGAGTGGCCATAGATATGTTTTACATGCACACACACACACACACACACACACACA
>NC_034602.1:39672817-39724863 GCF_900095145.1 Mus pahari | reverse complement strand
AAGATCTGTATAATAAGAACTTCAAATCCCTAAAGAAAGAAATTGAAGAAGATCTCAGAAGATGGAAAAATCTCCCATGCTCATGGATTGGCAGGACTATTTCTTAACTGTCTTTCAACTGTACACTGGTTGAAATGGAAAACCGGAATTCACATATGTGGCTCACAAGTTGATATTATCTATAATCACTGTGTAATAAAGTTATTTGAATTTCTCCAAGTGATAAATGAACTCTCTTTTAATAGAAATAAACTACTTCTACTCATATTTTATAAATATGTTATCTATCATAAATGGTAAAGGTTGAGATTCAAAATAGCATTCAATCACTCTCTGTTGTTTGAAATCTCATGTTTCTCTCATCATTTTATGGAGTCTTTAAAGAGAGTTATAAATCCCATCATTTCTCAATTAGTTTCTTGATGAGTCCTTTGCCAGAGTAATCCCCCCCGAAAAAACTTCAGCCTCACCCTGTCATATTCACAAGCATCAGCTAGGTTGATCTGCATCAGTACCTGTGAGTATATAAGTTTATAATTTAATGTGTACATTCTCTTATATAAATAACTCAATCTAGAGTAAAAATGAACCAAAAAGAGGACAGGTTGCTCATGTACAATGGAAGAGGCCCTTCCACTATGAGATGCAATGGTTCATTTCTTAGGCAACACATAAATCAGATGCATAATGATCTAAGAAACAACACCAGGCTGCTACATGCTCCTGTACGTTGTAAGTGTTCTTTACAAAAGCCTGGCGCCTGGCTTCTTTTTCAGATTTCAGTGCTAAAGGAAACATAAAAGATCCACAACATAATACAAGACAGCTCATTGTCTAAAATTCTCTCTATATATTTTTGGTGAAGGTATAGAATAAAATCCACTTATGGGACTTCAAAACAAATGACAGGGGGAGAAAGAAGCTAATATTTGTTACATATGTATGATATACCTTTGTGGATACTTTATATACAGTAACTCACCAGGTGTTCATGATAACATGCTGTGGGAATTATTTAATTTTCTTTTGTTTACAGATAAACAAATTGAACTTCCTAGAAGCTCACTCGCAAAGCTAATCCTTCATAGTTAATAATTACATTCTGAGGTTCAGTGTTCTTCTTAGCACAATGTTTTAGCTATAAAGTAATTCATGGCAATTTCTTCATTTTTAAAAATTCAGCCTCATGGCAGTAGTTTGTTTGACCAAAACATTGACACCAATTCTCTGAGTCTCTTACTTTATTTATGGCAGTATTTTGATATACAAAAAATATCATTTGCTAAAATTAATGGTAATAATATGGTACCATTCATATAGAAACATTGTTAAGTCATTTGTTACCAACATAGTGCAGCATCAGGATACAACCCAATGCAATGTCATATGTGCCCATCTGTATTAAAATCATTTCAAAATATTATCCAAATATCATTTAATATTTTTGCTCTAAAAAAGAGAGTAAAGTGAACAAAATCCATGACATTTCAGATAATATGGAAGCTACTGTCACACTTAAGTGGAGGATTACAAACTAGACACCATAAAATGCACTTCCATTTCTAAAATGTTTCTGTGTCATTGGCTATTTGTGGGTAAAACACATTTAAAATCATTACTTGTTTTTTTTTAATCCATTCTTCTATCATTTCCTCCTATTTTCTTGCCACTGATGTGGCCTTAGTATGACAACCATAATCAAGAATGATCAGGAAACAGCTATATTCTAGTTTTTCTGAGATTGTTCTCAGAGCTCACTATTTCTTTTCTCCATCACTGCATGTGAGTATTTGATTTCCCCTCATCATGGCCCTCAAATGTCATTAATAGTAAGAGAGCATACCACCCAATCTACCCATACTCCTACTGTCAAACCACTATAGTAGTAATCCTTTGTTGTTTCACATTTTATTTTAATATTTACCTCCTATTAAAAGAGTATCTATATGCATATATATATATATATTTAGCATCTCACACTTTCTTTCAAAATGTCTACATATTTGTATATAAAATGATATGCCATATACTATAATCACTTAAGACTTTCATTTTACTAATAAAGATATTAAGACAAGCATGAAATGTTATAGATGTTTACTGTTGACATATTTTTGTGCTCTACTATTGTATTGTACTATTCTCAGTATGTGTAACAACTGATTTTGATAACTTTTAATTGACAAATGAAAATTATATGGACTTGAGAACGTCACATTGCTTTGAAATATGTGTGATCATTTCATTCCTTCTGGTCTTCACAGATAAAGACACATTCTTTCTGCTTTGACTAGTTCTGTGTGTAAATTTAAGTCAGGCTGGTTATGCCTACTTAGCAGCTAAACTGCTTTTTTGTTCAAGACAATGTTTCTATGTTCGAGTTCCAATAAGTTCAATATGGTACACATTGACTCCTCTTGTTCTATGACAGGGTTATTAAATCTAGTTCTGTGAAATACTATATGTTCTTAATGTCTGCCAGTTTTACTTCAAATTTATCTCAAGAAAACCTTCTCCTTATCAAAGGTTGTAAAGCATGCTACCTGAGATGGTTTTATATTAATTATATCAGTTCATCATCTAATCTGTGTTTCCTTGTTTCACTTCCTGTTGTTGTGGTAAAGTAACCCAACAAAAAGAAAGAAGGGTTTGTGTGGCTGTAACTGCAGGTGACAGTGCATCCTCATAGAGAAGTCAAGGTGGCAGGAGTTTGAAGCAGCCAGTTACTTCCAGAGTCAAGAGAAAGGGAACAGATGAAAGCCTGCTTAGGGCTCATCTAGCTTTTTCTTTTCTCCAACAACCCAAGTACAGACCCAGATGTCACCAGCAGTGGGCTGACTCTTCCTAACATAATCCAAGCAAGCACCCCAAGAAAGGCCCGTAGGCCAACCTAATCTAGGGAACCCCTTATTGAGACTTCATTCCAATGTTACTCTAAATTAGGTCAGGTTGGCAACTACAATTAACCATCACAAGTGCAACTGATTTAATCGTATTTGATTCTTTATTTCCTTATTTATGATAATTTCAAGGCTCTTTATTGGGTGGGGGATGTTGCTGTTTAATCTTTCTGCTGCCTTTATTTTTTTTTAATCCCAAGTTATTTATCAATTGTACGATGATATTATTTTATTCTGGTTTTCAATCTTTTCAACTCTTAATTTATCATCATGGCTTTGATTGTTTAATTATCTTCCTGACTTTGAGAGTTTGGTTTTCATATTATATTTGTTGGTCTTTCAGGTGCTATGAGGTTACTATTCCTTCAAAATCTTTCCTCATTTTAAGTCTCTATAAATATCTATCCATACCCTTGCTTACCCAGTGCTGTAGTGTTTTGTTGTTTCTTTCGTTTGTTTGATTCTTTTATAAATATAGGAACCATTTAAAGTTCAGATCTGTATGTTCCTATTCTCTCCATAGCAGGAAGGCCTGTGGAAGGCCAGAATTGTAGCACAATGTTTTTACACTATTTGTTATGTATAGGTTTTATGCATGTTACTGGGGGAAGAAAATCTCCAACCATCATACAGAACTATGAACTGTTCCAGCAACAATAATGACAGGTCTAGTAAGATGTCAGTAACCAAGTATTTTATGATTGGATTTAAGACTCATTCTGTGACAAACAACTTGTGCCTGGGATTATTAACTGGCATCCAAACCCATGGTTGTCTTGATAAAAGGCAAAAAAGAAAAAAGAAAAAAAGAAAGGAAAAAGAAAGAAAATGACCACCACCAACAACAACCAAAACTAATATCATTCTACTGAGCCATTATAGTAATAAAGTGCTTTGAGTTCTTACCTTTATCCCCATGATCAGTGCAAGTTTTCATTCTCCTCAGAGAAGTTTATGTTTGCAGTAGATAGAGATTAATTTAGGACTCCCACAACTGATTGACACATACAGAATATAATAGAACGTAATACTCAGTTCTAAGTAGGGAGGGAACCTATACTATACATCCTTCTCCTAAGGCTGGGCAATCTTTGCAGAAGAGGGTACAAAAATATTATGAGCCAAATTTGGACATTTGCATAAAGCCATTATTTGGTGGATATGTCAACACTAGAACTGCGGTACCCATGAGCTCATAGTACCTGTGTCTATGTGCACAGACAGAAAGGACAAGACAGCCCATATCCCAGCACGATAAAGGAAGAACTTGTAACGCTGCACCCTTAGATGAGGAGCTATTGGTAATTTTTGTTTGCTGGGGGAGGGACAATCAGGTTTATTGAAGGATGCAGTCTAGAGAAACTTTGCACACTCCAGTACATGTTTCTCTACCGATTGCCTACAGAGGCAACAGTAAGTGAACTCACTAGGTTTTAAAAGGAGCACAAAATGTAGAGAAGGAAAAGTAATGAAGGAGATAAAAATGGAAGTGGGGGTTGGATTTGATCAAAATACATTATATGGAATGCATACTTTGTATGGGATCCTCAATACGTTTTTGAAAAAAGAGATCGTCTTCTCATGTTTGCTTGCAGACCAGACAGGAAACATTTTACACACACTCACACACACACACACACACACACACACACACACACAGGAGANAGGAGACAAAGAGAGAGAGAGAGAGAGAGAGAGAGAGAGAGAGAGAGAGAGAGAGAGAGAGAGATGCAACATTAGACACTAAACTTTTGTACTCTGAGCTAAAGGAAATTATGGAAAAGTGTGGTATGACATTTTACTGCCTTTTGAAAGACCCCAAATTCAAGCATTTTAAGGATGTTTATGGTTGCTATGATAATATCATTTATACATGGTGAAAAATTCCACCATAACACAACTGACAAAACTCTTTAATAGTGCCACCAGTTGCCAGTTGTCACAGGCTTAGGCTGTCGGAACAGAGAAGTTTGAGATAGCTGTCTGCAGAAGGTACATCCTTTTACTCCTTAAGAAGTTTATAAATGACAAACCTGAAGACATGAGATCACTATATAATAAGGTACCCAATTTATTCTAATCAAGATGGTGAGCACAGATAAGAATGAACAGGAACATGTAAAGTAAGGCTTCAAGAAAAAATTAGGATTTTCCCATTTGGAAGTGAAGAACAGTCACATGAAGTTGATTACACGGTTTAGAAGGGCAAGCGATCTGAACAGAATTTTAAAGGACTAGAAGGATGTGGACTGTGCAAACAGCTGATGGAAGGGCGGGGTATACTGTAAGTGAAAGAGATGAGCTGCAGGGATGGAAAATTCCGCAGCTGTGCTTACTGCAACATCTAAGAAAAGAAAGAACTGTAATGATCCTTTAAAAATAACCTGAAGGCATGGAGACATTCTGTGACACGTGGTGACATTCACCTTTGATCCTTGGAGCTGCCCTGGGGTCGAAGATACCTACCTTGTCAGTTTCTTTAGTATCTCACTTGTAACATCTGAATTCCCTTCCTGGAGTTTAGAGAAGGCATTTCGAGCAGCACCATCTCTTCTTAGGAAGTTCAAATTCTAACCGTCTGACATTAGTAACAAGAGATTAGAGGTGTGAACTTCCTCAATATATGTTAACAAGGTGCTAAATGTGAAGGCCAATTATAGCTACCCCTAACTTCCTGTCTCCTGAATGCCCAGTGACTGAGCGTGATCAGGGTAAGGCTCTTGCCCTGTGGTATTTATAGGATTCTCAGCTGAAGCTTATTGGATTCCTGCAAGTGTGGTTGTGGAGTCCTTGGGGTATTGAGGAATTTTGTAGGCTCACCATAAATGCTCCAGATGCCTTCCAGTACACCTGGCAATAAATTCCAGCCCCTTGGACTTCCCCTTTCTTCTGATGTAAGGTTATTAAATATGAAATATTGCATGCTGAAGTGCACATAAAACAGCCTAATTAGTAAGGGAAGGAAGTGAGGGCAGGGGCACATATGCTAAGAGTGGGATCACGGAGGGGCTAAGGGCTATGCTTTGTAATCACAAAAACACAGGAAATCTAAACCCCTTCAGAGACTTCCTTTTATATCGGTCTTCTTTGTTGATCTTTTTGTCTTGTTCAAGCAGGTTCAGCAGACCAACACAGTTAGTATTAAGAATTTTGCTTTTCTCCTAAACACAAAATCAACAAAACAAAACAAAACAAAAAACAAACAAAAAACACTATACTTTTGAGATTACAACAGTTTTAAAATGTACCAAAAAAAAAAAAAAAATAGAAGGAAATACTCTAGTGATTTCACATATGGCCCTTACCAAACACTCTTCATCCAAATATTAAAGTGAGAAAATGCCAACATGCAGATTCAAGCCACTATAGGGAATTAAGGATCTCCCTTTCTCTCCTTCTCTTGACCTTAGTCCCTCTCCTGGTGCATTTCTATTTCACCATAATCCATATAATTTTGTAATTAAGCTCTCTGTCATTCTGACACAGTAAGCTCATTAATATGATATTTGTCTTAGATCCCTAAATGCCGCTTTTTGTACCTCCAAGAGATCACTCAAAGCAGACATTAGAACTCTTTTAGTCTGTTGATTTTTAGACCCCGTAGTGGAAAACACCTTGATTCAAAATGTAAACACTGTGTTCTCACAGGAATTATGAATTTGTATTCTGTTGCTATTTGCTGGACACCTCTCACCGCCACCTGTCAGACAGAAATAATAGAATTAAAGACCTCATGTTTAAAGATAGATTCATGGAAGAAAAGCATGTATGTATACACTATGTGACATACTGTTCCTATGTGACCTGACCTGGGTCCTTTACAAAGGAATAGCTAAACACACACACACACACACACACACACACACACACACACACACACATACACACAAAAGATGCTGGAGCTCTTACAATGGTAAAACTTTAATCAGAAAGCAAACATACATTGTATAATGCTGAATGTGCTTTGTGAGTGCCAGTGATTTTCAAAGTCTGTATATATCCTTTTCTTCACAATTCCTGGAACATTCCTTTCCTCTAGACACAGGGAAGAAGATCCCTTTGGGGGCGGGGGGAGGTGCTATGTTTCACTTTGGAGGAAGAATCTATTCTGGCCTGATTTAGAGGAAATAGGTGAGGGAAAGATCTTATTGACCTTCCTGATTATCTTAGTCAGTAGTCAATTGCTGTGGAGAAACACCATAATCACAGCAACTCCTATAAAGAAAAAGAAAATCAAGTTTCATTGGGACAGACTTGCAGGGCCGGAGCTTTTGTCCATTACCATCAAGGCTAGAAGCATGGTGGCACACAGCCAAACATGTTGCTAGAGAAGGACCTGAGAGTTCTACATCTGGATCCACAGACAGGAGAGAGAGGGGGAGAGGGGGAGAGAAGGAGAGAGGGAGGGGGTGGGACTGGACTTGAGCATTTGAAATCCAAAGCTCAATCCCAGTGACACAATTCCTCCAACAAATCTATCCCTACTCCAACAAGATCAAATCTCCTAAGTCCTGTAAACTCCCTAATGACCAAACATTCAAATGTATGAGCCTATGAAGATCATTTGTATTCAAACCATCACACTGATTCTGTAATTCCTTCCAGTGACAAGTTGGACTATTCAAAGAGCCTGTGTTTTGAAGTCTATCTCTGCTATACTTTTATTTCTATATATGTTTAAACCTACTTCACCCTTTAGCTCTACAATTTCTTTTGATCTTAGGAAACTACTGCTAAAGAAATACCCTGAATCTAGGGGAGAGGTCCTAAGACACATAAGTTATTAAGTATGCATAAATGGCTCATGATGTATGTTGAAATTCATTAACTTCAGTTACAGTGAGTTAAATTACAAATGATTGTTTCCTAGAAGTGTTCCACGGATGAAAAAGGTATAATTTATAGTCAGATCTTGTAATTAAAGAGACCGTGAATATTGGTGTGATTGAGAATAGCATCGGAAAGACCATCAGTCTGGGTTACTATCTCTTAGGCAGCATTGTAGATTGATCTTACCCAGCCAGTCCATAAGATTTACTGTCTATTACTTATAATAAAAATGCTTTCATATCTATTTTTGATGCGTGCAGTTTTCAGCAAACATAAAATCTTTGTTGTGTTTTCCTTTTAAACTCTCTCTTAAATCAGAGAATATTACTAATACTAAGGTTGTATACGATGGATACATGGCAGTAATACAACCCCCAAAATACAAATTATTGAATAAGTAAAAAAGCCAATCATCGTGGAAGCAATTAGAGCAATTTCTAACTTCTAGTCTTAGAGTTAAACCAGGATTCTTCAGACAAATATGATGTTTTCTCCTCAAGTGGTATTAGCAATATATGGATATGATTTTGTTTAACATCATGGGAATAGCTGCTGTATGGGATTTCCCTGGGAAGGGTAGCAAATATCTATTCGTATTAGACTTTATATGAAAAACAGACAAAAGAAATTATTTCACTTAAGTCTAGCTTGATGAACAAAGGAATTTAATTACAGTTACTAACAGAAGCATGAGCAAATTATGAGCAACTACAAGAAGGAAGAAAATGTCTCTCTCCTAGCAATCATTAACTGCTTAGAAATCCTTGGGGAAGAATAGAGAGCCATTAATTGCCCTTCATTAAAATAGTTTGTGGGTCCAATCTTGTATGGATCTCCAGCAGGTGATCACAGCCACTAACAGGTTAAGTTTGTAAGACCATGTCATTCTTATATGACAGGCAATATTCTAGAACAACAGTGCTTACACTACTGGTGCTTAACACAGAAAGGTAGGCATGTTCCTATATGTTCTATGGTACATAGAACAGTGGACACAACTAAACTGATCTAAAATGTTGATAAGTCAATGTATTTTGTTAGAAGTACACACACACACACACACACACACACACACACACATCCACACACAGACACACACAGACACACACACACACACACACACACACAGGCCAGGCATGCTAACTCATACCTGTTACCTAGCATTGGGACTTTGTTATAGAAAATTTTGGGCTACATAGAATTATAAGATAGACTTGATTACAGAGTGAGATTCTGTCTCAAAAGGCAAATTTAAATTAGATTAAATTTAATTTAAAAACTGCAAACATCTAAATAATAGTGATAATGAGTACTTAATTACAAAGTCAGTAAATGCTTAGCACTTCTCAGAACTTTAATCCTTAGCGTCACAGACACATATCATCTCTTCGGCAGCTTCGAGCCATGGGTGTGTGAAGAAAAAGGGAATTGCTCACAGTATTCTTTTTCTTTTTAATTGGATATTTATTTTATTACATTTCAAATGTTATCCCCTCTCCCGGTTTCCCCTCCGGAAACCCCTTATCCCGTCCTTCCTCTCCCTGTTTCTATGAGGGTACTCCCCCACCCACCCTCTCCTGCCTTCCTGATCTGGCATTTCCCTACACTGAGGCATTGAGCTTTCACAGGACCAAGAGCCTCTCTTCACACTGATGTCCGAGAAGGCCATCCTCTGCTACACATGCAGCTGCACTCATGTGTACTCTTTGGTCGGTGGTCTAGTCCCTGGTAGCTCTGGGGGGTCAGGAGTGTCTTGTTGGTTGATATTGTTCTTCCTATGGGGTTGCAAACCCCTTCAGCTCCTTCAGTCCTCTTTCTAACTCCTCCATTGGACACCCAGTACTCAGTTCAATGTTTGTCTGCGAGCATCCACCTCTGTATTTGTTAGGCTCTGGCACGGCCTCTCAGGAGACAGCTATCTCAGGCTCCTGTCAGCAAGCAGTTCTTGACATCTGCCATAGTGTCTGGGTTTGGTGTCACTATATGAGATGGATCCCCAGGTGGGGAAATCTCTGGATGGCCTTTCCTTCAGTCTCTACTCCGTACTTGGTCTCTGTATTTCCAGTATTCTTAACCAAAAGAAAAAGAAAATTCAGAACAAAAGCTATTGTAGAAGAAACAAAAGTTAGAAATGTTAAATAGAAAAGTTAAAATGAGAGGAATAGCTTATTGCAGGGTCCGTTGCCCCCTTCGAAGATATTGAATCATCCAAGCATATGAGAGAGACACAGACACGACACAGACACAGACACAGACACAGACACAGACACAGACACAGACACAGAGAGAGACAAAGAGAATATTTTAACTCAAGATTGAGTTAGATAAAGAATCATTAAGTAAGCTAATTTTTTAAGTCATGTGAAATAGGGTCTAAGCATCCTAAACTTGATGTCATACTATGCACTCAAGTGCAATACTCTGGTGAACTACAGACAGACTACCATAGTTTCATCCCCTTCTTGAAGGTATGTCCTCAATTATTTAATCACACACTTCCCAATTGTGAAAAAAAAAATGTTAACAGCATCTTAAAAAATCCCTCTCTCTCTACTTGCCAGCGGAGCGTCTGTGGAACAGATGCCAATGACAGCTTGGAAATATCCAAAAGGATGAAAACAGCAATTACAATACTTCCTCTGTCTTCAGTAGCCAGGGTTGGCATCCCAAGCAGGCATGGCAGTTGCCAAAGGGCTCAGGTGGCATGCTGAAGAGATGTCTTACTCAGAAAACTGCACTGTGATTTTTATTCCCCTCAAAATTCAGAGGTGAAAATAGAAACTGAAATGATTGCTTTCTAATATTAACTGGCAATGGAAAGAGTTTCAGTGGTTTCAGGGAAACATCTTTAATGGTTCACCTCAAGCTTCACTGGCACTAGTGAAATTTTCTGAACACTTTTTTTTTTTAACTCCAATACATATATTGCATATGTACTTGACCCCAACAAAATGGTGCTGATGGAATCTCCTAAAGAAAATGAACATCATTAGACTCCCACCTGTCTTCATAGATGCTCATGTCCACTCATACTTCTCTTTGCAAGCAGATCTGGACACACATCAGTTTTATATTCCCCACTATGACCTCTGCTGATAGCCATTCCATTTTCCTTACCCAGTGGCCCCAACACTGTCTCCTCAAAATTATATGTATGGTACATTTATTTAGATTTTCTCTCTGCTATGCTTTTCATAACTTTTCCTCAATTTTTGCCCCAATTTTTGAACTATGACCTGAAAGCAAAAACAATTCTGTAATAGATCCATGTATTCTAGTCATTAATTTATGGGTTTCCCCCAAAACTTTAACCCTCTAAAAATAGCTTCAGAACCACCAATGTCTTTCTAATATTGGTCAAGTATTGAGTATTTATCAAGTGATGAATCAATAGTAGATAAAAAGTAAAAAAGAAAAAAACTAACAAGTTTTTCTTCTTTAAAAAACTGTTTACACTCAAAGACACAAACTTTTGAATGCATATTATTTTCTCCATACCTTGGGAAGTTGTGAGCCCTGGATGGGGTCACATTTGATATTATTTTATATAATCTAATACATGAAAATACATGAGAAAATGATATAATGCCTCATCCTCTTGAATAGTATAAGCTGAATTCAATGCACATTAGGTATTAAGTTAGCTGTTAAAATTGATTGTCAGAAAATTATCTTGCTTTGCTTGATGTACGTTGAGCTCCCAAAGGTATGCAGGCTATGTTTTTCCTTGTTCCTTTGTGTATTAAAAAATTACTTTACTCTTTATCAGTAAAACTAACTCTTACCTTTCTAGTTTTCAGTGATCCTTCTATTGCTGGTCACAATCCATGATTTGCTTAGCATATGAATATTTGCTATGAGCAGAAATCAACAAATGGTCGAACTATGAATTTTTTACAATGACTCAGAATAGTCAGGCAATATATTTAGCATGAGGTAAGAGATATAATCATGGTATTCATTGTAGTGTATAAATCACCAGTTGTTACCAGTGTTGTAGTGAAGATCTACAAAGATTTATTGCTGGTCTTATTATCATTAATGAATTTGCAACATATTTCAGAATAATATAATTGTTTCACATTTCATCACATTAAAAATTATCAGTAGTCTGTCAAATTTATTCATCTACCCATTTTGGCTTGTATTCTTTTTGCTGAAAATTTTCAAGAAAATCCTTAGATGTATTGGCATCTCAACTCTAAGTATCTTGCTGAGATAATTTTTGAATGACTATTTTCAACATTACATAGGTGCTATGCATTGTTACCAGAAGAAACAACAATTATCCATGTTATCTAACGGTGAACCTTATGACCTGCATTAATGACCTATCTGACAGTTCCTGCCCAATACTGCAGTAATACCATCAATGTCATAGCAGTAAATATGATTGCTAAATGCTATTGTGGTTCACAAAGTAGTACCCATATCTGAAAGTTATCAGAACAAAGAACCTGATAAGTCATAGGCTCTGGAGAAATTATTCTCAACTTTTATAATACTGTAACCCTGTAATACACTTAATGTTGTGGCAAACACCATATATAAAATTATTTTTACTGCTACTTCATAATTATAATTTTCCTACTGTTATGAAACATAATGTAAATATTTTAGGAGATAGAAGCTTACCAAAGAAGTTGGGACCCACTGGTAGGAGATAACCTATCACTATCATTCTGCTTATGAGACTTAGTGTTAATCTCACCCTCAATGGATTCTGATTACACTCACATATTAGTGCATCTTTAAAACTTCTATAGAGAAGCTTATTTTGCAGTAGGTGGCAATTAGTACAGAGACCTACAACTGGCCATACTCACCTTTAAATGGAACATGTAAGTTACATTCTCCTTTCCTGACTTGGTATCATTGCAGAAGAGGAGGTGGAGATAGTGAAAGGGAGGTAAACAGTGGATGATTATAAGACAATGGTATTTTCTAAACACAACAGTGGAAATGCACATATGGACTTCACTGGGATTGTGACAGCATGCGCAAATCCTGTGCAAACTCAAGTAGACAATGGACATGAAGTTCTACCTTTAACTGAAGAGGTATCAGAAATTGATAGCTTCTGGGAGAAAGAGTTGGTTTTCTTTAAGTGTAAATCTAACCTGTTCCAGTGTATGGTTATATACACAAGAGTATATGGATAAAATTAATGTGGCTTAATGGATTCTAAAAATAAGGATACAAATTTGAGTTGGTATGGAATGAGGGTAAATCTACAAGGAGATGGGGGAAGGAGTGAAAATATTCAACATATAATACATGAATTTCTCAAAGAATTAATTAAAATGTTTTAAAAGAAAATAAACAGGATATAAATAAGCTTAACATATGAATCATATATAAGTGAAAGAAAAATTTAATCTCTAAAAATCTACAGTTTATAATCAGCTTTATGCACTTTTTAAAAATAAAAAAAATATGACATAAAAATCAATTACATTGTTGTACTTAACTGTAGCTAGCAACACTGTACATTCTTTCAACAGTCACATGCATGGTGAGTGTTGGTTTGTTACTGAGTCAAAATAATATCCAGATCTTCTTCACTCCCTACTACAGTTATTCTGATATTATCAATAATTTACTGTACACACGCTTTGAATTCACTTCTAGAAACCCATGTTCTACAAATGTTACTAATGTCAGATTTTTAGCTTTAAAAGTATAGACCATAAGTATTAGGTCTAATAAATATGCACACACACACACACACACACACACACACACACACACTCTCTTCTACACATGTGCATGCACATACACATCTGTTATTGAGGCTAAGATGATTAAAGACTTTTACTGATCATGTTTATTACAAAGTTCAGCATTAATTTTTATCTAAGGATTTCCTATCTTATTATTGGTTATCTAAATTAAATGCTTTATGGAGAAATAATTATTTTTTTATTTTATTCAACTTCCCACATTTATTAGCTGAACAGTTTTTCTTCCAAAAATTATTTCTTATCCTCATTGCTTCTTTTCAGTATATTAGATTTTTAATTAGTTAATATTTTAGTTTATAATTGAAACTTCATAGGCTATATAATTAGATTTTAAATAAAATGAATTTTTAATAATCACGATTTTATGAATATACTACACAGATGATCAAACTTAAAATGTCTCCTTAATTTCCTTTTGCACCCATTTACTTCAAAATACATTGTTTGTGAGCTACTAAGTGCAAATTATTGAACAACAAATATTTGATTACCTGATCTTATTTTATTGCATTAAATAACACATAATCTGACTTCAAACTATTAATTTTCAAAACTGCACAGTTCTATAACATTTACAGAAATCTGAATCTTTATATCCATCAAATAACAAGTCCTCATTGTTTGAAATATGTAGGTAATGATCAATATATGTATGTTAATTTTCTGTCACTGTGACCAAAATATTAGACATAAACAACAAAAAGCACTTCATAATTACTGTGCCCATGGTTAGAAACTAACCTTCCATGGCAGGAAAGGTGTTGTAGAGAAAAGCGTTTCTAGTCATAATGAGGAGAAAATGGAATGCCTATACTCAGATGCTTCTCTCCTTCCTTCTTCACTCTGTCCAGGTTCCCAGTACACACTCCAGTGGCACTCCATCAAAGGTGATGTTTCCCCATCATCAGCTAAGTGTGCCTTAACAATCTCCTGAGTGATTATAAATCCAATTCAGTTTAAAATAAAGATTAAATATAATACTTTTTCTTAAAATATCATAGTTTAGTATATTGCTTGTAGAATGTTGATATCTGTTTTTTGATGGACTGATATTCATAAAAAGAATACCATAAGGTATGTAATAAAATTCATTATTAAAGACCACCAAGAACACTTCAAGCCTAGGACCTAAGTTCAACCACAAAGATTACCCTATGAAAGAATAGAACTCACTACTGGAAGTTCTATCTTTGTCTTCTCTCCTCACTGTCCCACTCATACATTGGGTCCTGCAAGTTATCACCACAAACAATTTATATTTTAAATATTTAAAATATACTAGGAAAATCAAATCACACCTTTTATGCTGCTTCCAAATGAAAGAGATATAGTTAACATTATTCAACATGCTGTGTACTACAGTATTTATAGTGATGTACAAAAACACATTATTTTATATTATATTAGGTAGCTCCATACAAAAGTGCTCACCCTCACAACAGTGACTTGCATTGATTACAATTTATATGCTCATTCCCAGAATAGATACTTTTAATTCATTTGTTTACAGGCTCTCATAGCACTTTATATTTAATAAGAATTATGATTGTCCCCATTACCTGGTAGTTTGCTTAGCGTCTCAAAAGTCTAGTAATTGTAAAAACACATTATTGTGTAGTAGTTATACCATTCTAACAAAATTTATAATGGTTTCACTGAAATTTTATATGGAGTTTTAGAAATTAATGTCTTCTGTCACCAAGGTGAGAATGCAATAGTCTGGAGTTACTCTCATTCTGTACTGTTGTACAATGTGTTTTCTTTGAATCATCCTATAATGTTTCTATTATGGTCATGAAATATACATACATACATACATACATACATACATACATACAACATACATGCATGCATGCATATGTGATTGTATATGTGTGTGTTGTAGATTAAATCATCTCAGACTCTCAAGACAATTAAGAGATAAACAGTGGCTGCTTCTTCAGTCACTACAGTTATGAGGAAATACATGTGTATCGCTTTAAGTTACTAAATTAGTGTAAGTTTGTTTCCTAGCTAAGAAAAAAATGTCACATGAAGTGAAAGAACTCACAATTTGCTGGAAAGAAGACTGTGTGGGGCAGGATGCAGGTGGTTATGGGAGAGGCAATGGTGACAGTTACATTGGGAACTTAATTCTGCACAGAGTGTGGGGTAATCCACCATCTGAACCAACTATCCTCCCTAGTGAAAAAGCTGAAAAACTCTTGTCCTAAGGAATTCACATAGGGAAGAAGAAATCTTTAAGGGAGATGAGAGAGGATAAAACTGACATAAAAGAAATTTGAGCCTATGTTAACTGTGGTGCATAAAAGTAGTTGCAGAAAAAAGTAAATACTGCTTTAAAAAGAAAATTTAGAAGCCACAAGAATATTTGAAGGCCTCAACTCTTACATCAACAATGTCTAGACCAACTAGCCAGAAAAATCCATGCATATTCTTGAAATTAATACCGCTACCTATATGCTTCATTTAATTGATAATTACAGAACACTTAATAACAACAGATTATGTTCTTGCTCTTAGGAGTACATGCAACATTCACCACAATACACTATACTCACATCAAAACTTTATCAGGATTGATTGAAATGTGTATCTATGATTCAAATATGTTCTCAGATATTAAGTTATTAAATGAAAAAAATGATAAAAGAAAGATACTTAATATGTATCCAGGTACTTAGTAATTTAAAAAATATTTTCTGAAAGCGTGATAAAAGAAGAATTCTCTGTGAAATTAAGACATTTTAAATTTGATTAGAATTTAGGGCATAACATAGAACTTTCTATAATGTGGAAACATATGGCTAGGAATAAATTAATAGATGTGGTGGTAAATATATGAGAAGATAGTAGAAATCTAAATATATATATATATATATATATATATATATATATATATATATATATATATATATATATAGAGAGAGAGAGAGAGAGAGAGAGAGAGAGGATTAATAAAAGTAAGCATCTTTAAAAGAATAGAATTTGAACTATGCATGAGTAGATGCCACTACTTGCAGCAACCACAAAGAATCTCAGGATAAGATATTTAATACTGCTCTATAAATTGTTTGTTCAGAGGCTTCCAAAATAATATAGATTATTACATTTTCTTTTGATTACCCACCAAACCTAGATGGGAAGATCCTATTCCTGAAGATAACATATACTTTAGTTTCTGTACAAAGAAGAATCAAGCTGGAAATGGTCTGCCGTTTTCCTACCACTTGGGAATATTCACAATGCCAAAGGTGCTGCTAGAAAAAAAAAATTCATCTGATGTCTTGCTTACAGTCTTGCTTACTTATGGATGCTACATACTTGAACTGCAACCTTCTAGCAAGATGTTCCACTGGTGCCACAGTAGCATGAATTATTGTGAGTTAACCGATCATTTCTAATTCTACTTATGATCTGCTCCATGGGACTGAAAGCCTGGATGCTACTGTAACCCTGATGAAAACCTTATGGCTGTTTCTACATAGCCTGCCCCACCTAGCAAACCAGAGTCTCACAGCCAAACAGTAGACAGAGCTCACGGAGCTCTGCAGAGGAAGGGAAGGAAGGATCTAAGGAACCAAAGGGTTCACATTCCTCAAGGTCAGTTTCCCTCTAGGGAAAAGCATTACTGATATTTGGCTGCTAGTTATATCAACAAACCAATTCCTAAGTGTTTATGGACTAGTGGTGCTCTTAGCCTGAGAAAAAGAAATTCTTGGTTTTTTTTTTTTCTTTTCTTTTTTTCCCCAAAGAGGGTCATGACTAATGTAGAGATCCATAACAGGTGGAAGTACTGAGAAGTGATTGTTGATTTTGTAGTCCTAAATGAGATAGCTATATGACCTCTTCCAAGGTTCAGCGAATGTCACACAGAGGCAAGAAGAAAGACTGAACAAGAGGATGGAGAGGACCTCTATGAAGTGCTATCTTTTGGGTATGGAATAGGCCCTCACACTGATGAGCACTTAGCAGCTATGGCTACCTACACAAGTCTATACAGAAATAGAAAGATATAGGAGAGGGACCATCTAGGAAGAAGAGTGTAAAAAGAATTGGAAAGTGATAAGAGAGGGTAATGAGTGGTAGTTGTGTTCACAATATGATTTATAAGTGTATGCATTTGTCAATAACAAATAGCAAAGGAATGAAATCTCAAAAGCATTGAGAATCCAAGATAAAACTTAAGAAAATTAAGTATAAAGCAAGCAAGAGAGTAATTAATAAAACTAGAGAAGGCAATAAAACTGAAATCACAAATATAATAAAAAAATGAATGAAACTAAAATATGGAGTCTGCAAAACATCCATAAAATTGATAAAGTATAAGCCCAGTTAAACATGAGAAGAGGGGAAGAATCAAATAGAACAGAGCATTTCATATCAGGTACAAAAGAGGGATTACCTTTTCTGTTACCACAGGCACTAACGTAACATAGTAAACAAATCTAAAAATCTATGTCTATAAATTTTGCATCTTGGATCAAGTGGATGATTTCCTGGAAAGATGAAGCTGGTCAAAGTGCACACAGAAATGATTAAGTCGTCTCTATAGAACTATGTTTTCTAACAAAGTTGAATCCATATTTAATAATTTCCCCAAACAGAAAGCTCAAGATTCATGTTCACTCACAAATATTTATTAAAGTAGATAAATATTTCAATCCACCCCTGAGGCTAGTAACCCACAGACATGAGTGGTAATTCTGACACCAATTGCTTCTCAGCAGACAGATCTGAGAAAAAAGGAACCAGCATACTGAGATTTCAGATAACCCAACACCACAGGTTGCATAAATTCAACAAAATAGTCTTCTGCTATCTACTCAAACGTACTTTAATCCATACATGGATTAAAAATCCCAAAATCTCATGCTTCAATATTACAAAAGTGTATTGACCCCATCACATAACCACATTAACTCATTTCAGCAGCAACTCTGAATTACACGTTTTAGCTAAGTCATTTAAATCAGGGGTGGGTGAGAGCAGAGCTGAGATTTGCCCTGAGGGAAGATCATATGCGATTATTCAATAATGACGCAGACATCCAATAAGCATTCCTGAAATGTATGTGGGTTTCAGAGATCCAAATGAAAGTCTGCAACTGTACACAAGTGCTTTATTCACTGAGCTATCCTGCCAGTCCAGGCCAATAAATATATTACTCCAATCTCATCAACTTACTATCTCATTAATCATAAATATACTATAAAAATCTCATCATAACATGAAATATAACATGTAAAATGAATTCATTTTACAAAGTAATGGGTTAATAATGACCTCAAAATGACTCAGCATTCACTGTCATGAGAAATTAATGATACGTGAATCCCTACAAGACATGATTAAAAGAGTAAAATATGCTATGTTTTATGAAATTATAGGAGAGAGAAAGAAAGCCTCATTGAATACAAAATTGGTTCATTGTGACAATGTAATATGTTAATGAAAGATTACCAATGAATGAAAAAAATGTGTCACTTCCAATCACCATCTGTACCCCTGAGCTGAGGCTGATCCATCGCCCTCTGTTCACAAGTCCTACCAGGAGAGAGCTGGACTTCCAGGAGTTCTCTCACACCCAGCCAAGAAGTGAGATCTCCACGTTCTCTCTAATAACTGTCTAAAGCTAAACAGGCCAGGAGTGCACAGAGCACAGGAACACTGGAGCAGCTGGGACAGGATCCTTCTGGAAGTGATCTGTACCTGGGAGCTAAGGCTGTTCTACAGCCTTCTGAACACAGGTTCCATCAGGAGAGAGCTGGTCTTCCAGGAGTGCTGACATAGGCTTACAGGCCCAGAAGAGGGACAAACTCCAGTCAGAGACATCAAGACCAACTAACACCAGAGATAACCAGATGGCAAAAGGCAAGTAGAAGAAACTAACCAACAGAAACCAAGATTACTTGGCATCATCAGAACCCAGTTCTCCCATAACAGTAAGTCCTGGATATTCAACACACATGAAAAACAGGATTTGGATTCAAAATCACACCCCTTGATGCTGATAGAGTATTTTAAGAAGGATATAAATAGCTCCCTTAAATAAATACAGGAGAACACAGGTAAACAGGTAGAAGCCCTTAAACAGGAAACACAAAAATCCCTTAAAGAGTTACAGGAAAACACAATCAAACAGGTGAAGGAATTGAACAAAACCATCCAGGAGCTAAAAATAGAAGTAGAAACTATAAAGAAATCTAAAAGGGAGAAAACTCTGGAGATGGAAAAAACTAGGAAAGTGATCAGGAGTCATAGATGCAAGNATCACCAACAGAATACAAGAAATAGAATAGAGAATCTCAGGTGCAGAAGATACCATAGAAAACATTGACACAACAGTCAAAGAAAATGAAAAATACAAAAAGGTCCTAACCAGGAAACATCCAGGAAATCCAGGACATAATGAGAAAACCAAACCTAAGGGTAACAGGTATAGAAGAGAGTGAAGATTCCCAACTTAAAGGGCCAGTAAATATCTTCAACAAAATTTTAGAAGAAAACTTCCTTAACCTAAAGAAAGAAATGCCCATGAAAATAGAAGAAGCCTATAGAACACCAAATAGATTCAACCAGAAAAGAAATTCCTTCCACCACACAATTCTAAAAACACCAAATGCACAAAGCAAATTATAATATTAGAATATTAAAAGCACTAAGGGAAAAAGGTCAAGTAACATAAGAAGGCAGACCTATCAGAATTACTCTAGACTTCTCTCCTGAGACTATAAAAGCCAGAAGATCCTGGGCAGACATAAAACAGACCCTAAGAGAACGCAAATGCTACTATACCCAGCAAAACTCAATTACCAGAGATGGAGAAACCAAGTAATTCCATGAAAAAAAAAAAACAAATTTACACAATATCTTTCTATATATCCATCCCTTCAAAAGATAATAAATGGAAAATTCCAACACAAGGAGGGAAAGTACACGCTAGAAAAAGCAAGAAAATGATCTTGTTTTAACAAGCCAAATAGAAGGAGGCCACATACACATAATTCAACCTCTAACAACAAAAATAATAGGAAGTAACAATCACTTTTCCTTAATATCATTTAATATCAATGGAATCAATTCCCCAATATAGACACATAGACTAACAGACTGGATACATAAACAGGACCCAACATTTTGCTTCATAGAGGAAACCCATCTCCATGACAATGGCAGACAGTACCTCAGAGTAAAAGGCTGGAACAGAAATTTCCAAGTAAATTGTCACAAGAGACAAGCTATAGTAGGCATTCTAATATTGAATAAAATCAACATTCATCCTAAAGTTTTCAAAAAAGATGAGGAAAAACACTCCATACTCACCAATGGAAGAACCTACCAAGGTGAATTCTGAACACCTACATTCCAAATGCAAGGGAACCCACATTCATAAAAGAAACTTTACTAAATCTCAAAGCACACATTTCACCTCACACAATAATAGTGGGAATCTTCAACACCTCACTCTCATCAATGGTCAGAACTTGGAAACAGAAACTAAACAGACACAGTGAAACTAACAGAAGTTATAAAACAAATGGATTTAACAGATATCTATAGATCATTTTATCCTAAAACAAAAGGATAAACCTTCTTCTCAACACCTCACACCTTCTCCAAAACTGACTATATAATTGGTTAAAAAACAGGCTTCAACAGATAAAAGAAGTTTGAAATAATCCCATGCATCCTATCAGATCACCATGGAATAAGGCTAGTCTTCAATGACAACATAAACTACAGAAAGCCCACATAAACATGAAAACTCTACTCAATGATAACTTGCTCAAGCAAGAAATAAAGAAATTAAAGACTTTTTAGAGTTTAATTAAAATGAAGCCACAACATACCCAAACCTAATGGTCATATTGAAAGCAGGGCTAAGAAGAAAACTCATAGCTCTGAGTGCCTCCAAAAAGAAACTGAAGAGAGCATACACTAGGACCTTGACAGCATATTTAAAAGCTCTAGAACAAAAAGAAGCAAATACCCCAAAGGGGGAGTAGAGGGCAGGAAATAATCAAACTCAGGGCTGAAATCAACCAAGTAGAAAGAAAAAGAGGTATACAAAGAATCAACCAAACCAGGAGCTGGTTATTTGAAAAAAATCAACAAAATAAATAAACCCTTAGTCAGACTAACTAGAGGTCACTGAGACATTATCCAAATTAACAAAATCAGAAATGAAAAGGGAGACATAACAAGGAAAAATGGGGAAATTAAAAAAAAAATCATCAGATCCTATTACAAAAGCCTATTCTTAACAAATCTGGATGAAATGGACAATTTTCTAGACAGACACAAGGTACCAAGGTTAAATCAGAATGACATAAACCATCTAAACAGTCCTACACCCCCGAAAGAAGTAGAAGCAGTCATTGTGCACAGACAGCCTGGTCCCTGGTCAGCCAAGGTCTGGAACCCTGCACGGGAAGGCAGGAGTTCAGTCCTGCTTTCTGGGCACCTGGCTCCTATCATGTGCCTACAGCCTCCCACAGCCTGCTCGCAGCATCAATCATGTAGTAGCTGCACCAAGACCTCCCACAAGCAAATAAGGTTTCACCAAACTCTCAGTCCAAGCCAATGAGAAGTACCTGCTGTCAAACTCTGAATCATCCCCCAAACTGTATGTAGTCCTATCCAGCAAAATCTTTCTGGCATATGCAATAGTGTCTGGATTTGGTGGTTGTATATGGGATGGATCCCCAGGTAGGGCAGTCTCTGGATGGTCTTTCCTTCACTCTCAGCTCTGAACTTTGTCTCTGTAACTCCTTTTATGGGTATTTTGCTCCCCATTCTAAGGAGGATCGAAGTATCCACTCTTTGGTCTTCCTTCTTCTTGAATTTCATGTGTTTTGCCAATTGTATCTTGGATTTTCTAAGTTTCTGGGATAATATCTGCTTATCAGTGAGTGCATATCATGTGTGTTCTTTTGTGATTGGGTTACCTCCCTCAGGATGATATCCTCCAAATCCATCCATTTACCTAAGAATTCCATGAATTTGTTGTTTTTTTAATAGCTGAGTAGTATTCTATTGTGTAAATTTAACACATTTTCTGTATCCATTCCTCTGTTGAGGGACATCTGGGTTCTTTCCAGATTCTGGCTATTACAAATAAGGCTGTGGACAAATCGATCCATTCTTATCTCCTTTTACAAAGCTCAAGTTCAAGTGGATCAAGGCCCTTAACATAAAAATAACAGATACACTGAAACTAATAAAAAAGAAAGTGGGGAAGAGCCTGGAGCACAGGGCCACAAGGGAAAATTTCCTGAGCAGAGCACCAGTAGCTTATGCTCTAAGATCAAAAATAGACAGATGGGACCTCATAAAATTTCAAACCTTCTGTAAGGCAAAGGAGACTGTCAATAGGACAAAATGGCAACCATCAGATTGGGAAAATATCTTTACCAATCCTATATCTGATAGAGGGATAATATCCAATAAGAAAAAAAAAAAAACTCAAGAAGTTAGACTCCAGAGAAACAAATAACCCTATTAAAAATGGGGCACAAAGCTAAACAAAGAATTGTCATTTGAGGAATACTGAATGGCTGAGAAGCACCTAAAAACATGTTGAACTTCAAGGAAATGCAAATCAAAACAAACATGAAATTCCTCCTCTTGCCAGTCATATCAAAAACTCAGGTGACAGCAGATGCTGGCAAGGATGTGGAAAAAGAGGAACATTCCTCCACTGGGAATACCCAAGATACAATTCACAAATCACATGAAACTCAAGAAGAAGGAAGACCAAAATGTGGATACTTCAATCCTTCTTAGAAGGGGGAACAAAAAACTCATGGGAGTAGATACAGAGATAATGTGAGGAGCAGAGACTGAAGGAAACACCATCTAGAGATTGCTAACCTGGGGATAAATCCTATATACAGTTCCCAATCCCATACATTATTGTGGATGCCAATAAGTGCTTGCTGATAGGAGCCTGCTCTATCTGTCTCCTAAGAGGCTCTGCCAGTGTCTGACAAATACAGAGGTGGATGATCTCAGCCAACCATTAGACTGAACACAGGTTCCCCAATAGAGGAGCTAGAAAAAGAAGCCAAGAAGCTGAAGGGTTTTACAGCTTCATAGGAGGAACAACAATATGAACCAACCAGTACCTCCAGAGCTTCTAGGGACTAAACTACCCACTCAAGAGTTCACATGGCGGGACCCCTGGCTCCAGTTGAATATATAGCAGAGGATGGCCTTGTTGGTAATCAATGGGAGCAGAGGCCCTTCATTCTGTGGAGGCTTGATGCCCCACTATAGAGGAATGCCAGGAACAGGAAGCAGGACTGGGTGGGTTGGTGAGCAGGAGGAGAGTGGAGGGGGTTTTCGTGGGGTGGGGTGGGGGGGTAAACCAGGAAAGGGGATAGCATTTGAAATGTAAATAAAGAAAATATCTAATAAAAACTCCATAGAATTTTGAAACTTCCAAATGATGATGTAAATCTAAAACTGTTCAATGTAAGGTTGACTCTTATGGTCTTTTTGCCTCAGTTTCTGTGATGATCCCATAGTCTTGGTTGTGGATTGTGTTATAGATATCTTAGGTACCCAGGTCTACAATTCAGAGACAATTAAACCATAAAGTTGAAGTGCAGGGTACAATCAAGTCATACTTGATTTTAAAGCCGACAGGACTATTTGGCCACTGATCATTGATCAAGGTGATCTTTAGGCAACAGCATGGCAATGGAACTTCAGTCACCCCTATGTGCAATGTGGAGGTTCCATCATTACGAATAAACTTGGAAAAGACCACTTCTTCAAAGAGTCCAACAAATAAACATCTACTCTGTCCAGCCTCTTGGTTGGTATCAGACTATTACCATGAGTGTCTAGCCCAGTAACAGATTCTAGACTGCAAGCTCACAGAGGGTTGAGCTAGTAAATAGACATCAACTTAAGAAATGTATATATGTGATAACTCCTTCTGTAGCAATTGAAGAGTAGAGCTCTCAGGTGAAACACAGTTATCTTTCAACCACTGTGCTTCTATCACAGGTGTGTGTGTGTGTGTATGTGTGTGTGTGTGTGTGTGTGTGTGTGTGTGTGTGTGTGTGTGTGTGTGTGTGTGTGTGTGACAGATTAAGTAAACTCACCTCAACCCAATTGTAACTCTGCTTTCTGTCTCTTGCTTTGTGGACAAACTACAGTCTCTTCTCCCAGAGAAAATAACTAACCAAGATGACACCTGTCATGGAAAGAATGACATCTGTCAACATTTGAGTTTTGGGGGATTGGAAAAAATGCAATAGAAACTTTAAAGAGCAAGTGTCAAACCATTCACAAGTCATGTTGTTTTTCAGAGCTACATACCCAGTAACATTTTGCTTTCATTTACATCAGTATGATTCTCATCAGTTTTGAACTCAAATGCTCAATATAGAATTGATATTTTTATGGACTGTCTCAAACTTTGCCTTGAAGTGTTGCTCTCTGGAAGACAAAAAGGCAGCACAGAAGAAGAAAAAAATTTTCCTTTCTACAGGAAAGATATTAGTCTTATTACAGCTAAGAAAAAAAAAACCCACCAGGTTCATTATCCAGAAAAGTGAATCACAGCATGAAACACCAAATTTAGAGAAATTGAAACTTTTTTTTTGAGCAGGGGCATGATATTTTGAGAATGGGATATCAAATCTACTAGTCTGAGAGTGCTACGTGGCCCATGGAGTGATAGTGGGGTGAAAAGAATTATTTCTATGCAAATACTATATAAAATGATTTACCATTAAATTTCATATAAAAATTAATCTTGGCTCAACCCAGGACCTGCTTAACAGTCAAGAAGAAAGAATGGTCCCAAACATAAAACTGTCCCTGGAAAATGTTGAGACAGTCATGATTACTTATAAAAGCTGAATTTTTGCCAACTAGCTTAAAATGTCATCTCAGCAACTGTATCTGGATTTTCCTTTCCATTCAAACAGAGAACACTTCACTTCTCAAAGAAAGTTTCCTAACTGTCAAGTTTAGCAGAATATACCTAAGTATCATTTAAAGGTTTGTGTTGGTATGCTAATCCCAATAAGAAGCAATGTTCACCGAGACTCTCTGCCTTGTCTCAACCAAACCATGCATATAAGCCTGTAATAGTAAACAATGCCAATATTTAGCCATTGTAAGCTTTAATATTCCACTGTGAAATCAAGGACCTTTTTACCTGCATGTTAATAAATAAATTTCCCCTTAATTCATTGTCTTTTTCAATTATAACATTTTACATGTCATCTTAATCCAGGATATTTTTCTAGGTCGGCTTGCAATTTTATATGTCCCAGAATGAAAATCACAAACTTAACCTGACTAGGTCAGGACTTAGAGTTCCGATTCTAGACAGGCAATGGGATATATGGACATGTCAGGCAAACTAAGCTTTTTTCTGGCTCTAATTGCATTGTATAGAACAAAGTTTGCAACCTCTTGGGTTGATCTATACCACAATACCAGGCAGGGAAAAAATAAAATAAAATAAAAAACTAGATCACAAACTGCCCGAGGTGAGCAAACTTGTGGTGTTTCAATGTCAACAGAACATTTTCATAATCCACACTCTAACACTACAGTTAAGTCTGTCTGATGTGAAACTTCTACACCGTATATGACAAAATATGACAAATATCTCATTTTGCTTCTACTGTGTAAACAATGACCCTAAAGATTAAAAGCAGATTGCTTAGAGTCCTTCATCTGTCAATTTTCAGAAATAAAAATGGTAAAATGAGGTTATATTATCTGTCTTGAGAAATTACTAATAGGAAGTAAGCACACCAAAATAGATAACATAGATATTAGATTGGCCCACAAACACAAGCCACAAGATGTGTAACTACACAAAATGGACATGCATGCAGTCATACACATTGGGGAGGAGGTAAAAAAGGGGGGGGTATAAGAGACTATGAACCTCTGACTTGCATGACTATAGAGAACAAGAACAAGAGAATGGACAGTACAGAAACCACCTGAAACTTGACAGGTAAAGGATCCTAAAAGATTGAGAGCATTGGTTCACATCCAATGACAGAAAAAGACAACCCACTATTGCAGTTGCCATGGCAGTTCGAGAGAAAGAAGTCTTCATTTTTTACTCCATGTAATGGATTGGATGAGACTCAATAATATTCCAGAGTCCAACCCACTTCATTGAGTCAATAGAAGTCAATGGAGTTTCTCATCCAAGAAACTCACAGCTACTATTTTACAGAGGAGTTTTACACCCAGTAGATCAGCCAATTTGCCACAAAATCAACCCACATGGCCTATAAGAGGCACGTAAGAGGATGAATGTAGTTTCTATTATCTGTTTAGTGACCACTCAGCTTACTTCTAATATCACTCACGAACACTCATCACTACCTTTCTGATTGATTCATGCAGATCTTTAGAATGGATAAACATTATTCCAAAAATATGTGGCAACGATGCAGAGTTAGAATTCAGAACTGTTCATCTTTTTAAATTAAAAAATCAAACCAAGAAGGCATAAAACAGAGGGCATAAAACTCCTCCAAAATGATATAGCTTCCAGTTCACTTCCATGCCAACGTACACATTTATATATAACCATGTGTGAAGTGTCTATGCCATTTTTTTTTCCCTGAGAAGTTGAGTAGGTGGCATATATTTCAACAGCTCATCTCTACCAAATGAGAGCTATAATGTATATTTAAAGATGATGTCAGCTTTTCTAAATATAATTTTCAACTCTGCGTGGAAAAAAAATAAACTGCAGAACTGTAATAATCAACATATAAATAGCAACCACATCTTTGCCATACGAATTTGGATAGTGATATTGTGGAAGAAGACTATGAGAAGGATCCTTCTGTCACCACCCTTTCTGCTAGCCAGGGAACAGCTGGAGTGGATGACATTTTTAGTTAAAGCCAGTTTGGAAAGGCTTTTATTCCGTGGAGATAAGCTAAAGCTCCCAAATAAAACAATCTAAACCTGCCAATGTTTGATTGGTTTGAATTTGGAATGGAGGTATTAAATGCTTGGTTTTTCTCACAGTTGTAGAGACAAACTGCACAGCTTTCCATTGCCCTTTGACTGCTAACAAATGAAGCCATCAGATCTCTTTTGCCTAATCATAGGCATTTTCTCCACTTCTTACTGCCCTGACAGGACTCAGAATGTACCCACTGAGACAATGATGTGTAATGCTTTCTTATCTCTCACCAAGCCTTGTGAAAAAAAAATCCTATTTAAATTGGATATATCAAATTTCTGACTCTTCATCGGGTAGAGATAGACACGGGAATTCCCGCTGAAGGGTCTTAAACATGACCACTTCACCATGAAAAGGCCAGGACCAAGAAGGAATTACTGCCATTGAAATATTGTTAATTTCAAGATTATTCATTTTGTTGTCATGAGAAAACACTCTGACCAAAAGCAAGTTGGGTGAGGAAACAGTGATTTCAGTCTACTCGTGATAGCCCATCAGTGACAGAAATCAGGGCACAAATCCAAGCAGTGATTTATAGAAACCATCAAGGAATTATGCATGTTAGATCCCTGGCTAACTTATGCTCAGCTAGGCCAGGACAGTGTTTTTTAACTCTCCTAATGTTGCAATCCTTTAACACCCTCATGTTCTGGTGAACATCGTCCATACAATTATTTTTGTTTCTACTTCATAACTGTAATTTCACTACTGTTGTGAATCATAAAATCTGTGTTTTCTGATGGTGCAAGGTGACTTCTGGAAAAAGTTCATATGACCCTGAAGGTGTTGTAATCCACAGATTGAGAACCACTGGCCCAGGACTGCCTGCCCAGAAAGTGCTACTGTCCTCAAGGTGTTATCCCTTCTTGTATCATATAACAATAAAATCAATCCTTTTATCCCTTCCTGTATCATATAACAATAAAATCAATCCTTCTCAGATATTCTCCATAGACCAATCTGATCTGGACAGTCATGAGATCCAGCTGCAAGGTATTTTCTCAATTAGTGATCAAGAGGGGAGGTCCCCTTGTGGGTGGTGCCAATTCTGGGCTGGTAGTCTTGGTTCTATAAGAGAACAAGCTGAGCAAGCCAGGAGAAGCAAGCCAGTAAAGAACATCCCTCCATGGCCTCTGCATCAGCTCCTGCTCCCTGACCTGCTTGAGTTCCAGTCCTGCATCCTTTGGTGATCAACAGCAGTATGGAAATGTAAGCTGAATAAACCCTTTCCTCCCCATCTTGCTTCTTGGTCATGATGTTAGTGCAGGAATAGAAACTGTGACTAAGAAAAAGACAATAAGGAATTACTTAAAGATTATGTGTCCATAAATGTTCTAGACATAGCACTTCTTGTTTGACAAGAGAGAAAATTTTAGTATTCTGAAAGGAGCTCTAATTGGAATTGACACACTAGAAAGATCCACATTCCGAGGGATGGATTTCTTTATTTAAAGAAGTAGTTACTTACATCATGTACTTCCTGGCCTCCTGGTCCTCTGCTCACAGAGACCATGCTGCATGCCCCTCCCTTCCTCTCTGAGAGGGTGTGGCCTCCTTGAGGATCACCATACCCTGAAGCATCAAGTCTCTACTAGGGTAGGAATATCCTCTCTCAGTGTGGCAAGACAAGGCTGCCCTGTATTTGAACAGATACCTCAGTTAGGCTACAGCTTCATAGACAGCCTCTGCTGCAGTTGTTGGTAAGACAAATGGAGACTGAGCTACATGTCTTCTACATATGTGCTGGGAGGCCCTAGTTCAAGCTCATGTGTGTTCTTTAATTGGTGGTATAGTGTCTGTGACCTCTGTTAGTTGTCCTGTGGGGTTCTCATCCTCTTCAGGGTCATCAATCCTTCCTGCAACTCTTCCATAAGAGTACCTGACCTCCATCCAATGATTGACTATGGACATGTGCACCAGTTTCAATCAGCTGTTGGGTAAAGGCTCTTAGACAACAGTTATGTTAGGATCCTGTGTGCAAGCATAACAGATATTAGTAATGTCAGGGATTGGTGTTTGCCCATGGAATGGGTTTCAATTTGGGCTGGTTATTAGTTTACCATTCCTTCAGTCTCTGCTCCGTGTTTGTCCCTGCGTTTCTTTTAGATAGGACAAATTTGGGGTTGGAAGTTTTGTGAGTGAGTTGGTGTCTTTATCCTTCCACTGGGGGTCCTGCCTGGTTATTGAAGGTAGCCTCTTCAGTTTCCATGTCCCCTCTGTTAGGCATCTTGGCTAATGCTACCCTCACCGACTCTTAGGAACCTCGCTTATCTCTGATCTCTAAGACTACCTAACTATTCCCCCATACACACCCAAGCAAGAGACAGGGGAGAATGAATCAAGAGATGGATCTGTACTTTATTTTTTCTTTCAATTTTGGAGTTAATGGATTTGGAAAATAAACATAAAATACCACATGTTTAATCAAATTCATACTATTTTGGTCTGTTTGCAACTTTTGTTTATATATATATTTGGTTTTTCGGGACAGGGTTTCTCTGTATAGCTCTGGCTGTCCTGGAACTTACTTTGTAGATCAGGCTGACCTCGAACTCAGAAATCTGCCTGCCTCTGCCTCCCAAGTGCTGGGATTAAAGGCGTGCACCACCACACTGCTCTATCCTGTGATTGAAGTGGAAATTTCTGGTTTCTTTGGAGACTCAGTTGTGTCATGTGATGTGCTTTTTGGAAACTGCCTTATGACTTATGAGAGGATTTTTTTTTTTCTGAAGCAGATCTGTGGGAGGATATTTTGCTGAGAACAGGCAGGTGGTGTTTTTTTGGGAAGCTGCCTGGAAAAAGAGCATATGATGTTTCACTACAGTGGATGCTTGAGAGGACATGTGATGTTTGGAAAGTATGTAAGTATAGCTGTGGCATTGGTTTGCCTTGGCACTTTTTGCTGGTCTTCGTTTGACTTTGCTGATGTTGGTCTCCTCTGACAACACTTTGGCATTGGTTGGAGTTTGTGTTGCCTTCTTCGCTGATAATCATTTGTTGTGACTTCATAAAGAGACATGCACAAAGAACTTCTGGTGGTGTTCCAGAGACTTATTGCCATGTCAGTGGACTCTGGCCCACTGTTGCCTCATGGTTTCTTCAGAATTGAACTGTCATTGCTAATTCATGAATGGGGTTTGCAAGTGGATCAAACTACTGCTGCTTGTGAATGAAACTGCTGATATCCTGCCAATGCAGATTGGATTCACTCAAGAAACTATTTCTAAACAGGACTACATCATCTTTTGCCCTATTAAACTTTTCTTTCTACTACCCCTGGTAGCTGATGGGCTAGAATAGAGGTTAAAGCATTTACGAACCCCTATTAAAGTAGGTTTTGTAAAATATAAGCCTACATGTGAGAGTTCTGTCATTTTTTCCCCCAAAACTAACAACACCATGTCTACTTATCACCATAAAGGCACATGCCACCAATCTGATGTTGCTTCATTTTATTTCTTCTCATTTGAACCTAACTTTGTCCAATAAAACATTAGAAAGTTAAACACAGAGACTTCAAATTATTAATGTTTTACTTATCTTACTGGACTTGATGTGTTCACACCCGAATTCATGGCCCTAGGCAAGATATCCAGTGACTACATGAGAGCCTGTATTTCACCTTGCTGCTGAGTTGTTCAACCACTGCTCAGGGAGGTGGAATGCAGCCTTAGATAGGTAAGAAATGATATGAGACTAAGGCTGTAGTTTGCAAACTCCTGGTCACCCAGACACCACAATGAACCCAAAAAGTTGATTACAGAGGTCAAGAGCCTGAGATGAGCCTGGGGTGTGAGGAGGGGGCAAGGCAGGGAATCTAGCGTAGCTAAGGGTGAGTTCCAGGAGTGAGGAGAGATCTTCTGAAGGAGACTTAGGATAGGCTCTACATGACGAAGGTCTTCCCCTCACAGAGGTTCTTAATAAAGGAGACAATTTTTGCTTGTCCAAACTGGTTATTCATGGTGGAAAAGTATGTACATAACTTACTCAGGTTAGACTAGAGTTTAAATACCTTTTGCAGGAAGGAATGCCTGGGAAGGGAAACTTACTGTCTAAACTTTTTGGGTCCATCTAGATACTTCATTAGTATGGAGAGCTCTGGGTATTCATGCTATGTAACTAGTTGTCATGGACTTCTTATTGGGGTGTCATGGTCATGTGCTCCAGGACAGGAACCTGGTTGGGAGTGGATTCAAACACCTACTGTTCTCAACTATGAGAATTGCTGGGGTTCCTTAATCTGTTCGACCTTACCAGTTTCTCTATCTGGTGCCATGGTTCCACTTGCCCCACAACCACACAGAGGAATTTTGAGGGTTCCTGATTTAAAACTTATTCTTCAAGATCTTCATCTTCTCCCCAGTTACGTACTTTCTCAAAGAAACCAAAACCAATACAACAATCTCTCTCCCCAAACCAAGAAATCAAATAAAACACACCGAAAACAAACAAACAAACAAGCAAACAGACAAACAGAACCATCAAACAAACAAATAAATGTATACACATACACTCACACATAAAACAAATAAACAACAAAAAGATAAAAAATAAAACAAAAGTGTTATTTGTTAATCACAGGTTCTGGAACATGAGTTTTATCCTGGAGTAGTTGACAAATCCAGTGTCACTCTAGTAGATAAAATTGAAGAATATTATAAAATATGTTTAAATTTAAAATTTCTTTAACTTATAAAAAGAAAAAACAACTTTTTAAAGTTTTTTTTTAAAAGAACGTATAAAAACTGGACATAAGAGTAGTTTGTTGTATAACCAATGCACAATGCATTTGATACATTTTTAATACTTTTTTGTTTAACCAAAAGTTAAGAGGATAGATATTTGAACCAACCTGAAGTGTTATTCTGAATATTTTAACATATTTCATACAATGGCTCAGAAATGTTCTGATAAATAAGTTAAAAATACCAATTGGGTATTGATCTGAACAATCTTGAGTCTCCTCAACATAGACATAGTTTGCCTTCTAATTTTATGTTCCTACTCATAAAAAATATTGATTCATAATATTTCATAATTTTTATCATATTTTGGGGGTATTTCTGATTTCTGATTTTTATGATTTTAGTTTGAAAAATTCATCATCATCCTATAATCTTTGTAAGAGCATCCAACCACAGCCCTAGGTTTCTGAGAGTAAAATTAACAATGACAGTGATAGTAGATTGAAATAAGCAAGAAGTCTTACATTTGAAATTCAAAGTCAATCATGCATTCTCAGAAAAAGTATCTCAAGAGGGTGTTTACTTTACAAACATGTGGCTGTGTTTACAGACAGAGGATTGTGTTGTTTCCTTGTGAAACTTTTCACCATTTATTTGTAAGGTGTATACACACAAAGAGAGACAACCAATAAAGGAAAGTTTATCAGATGCTTCCATAACAGAAAATCACGTTTTTATGGAACAAAGGGTCTGAAGGATAAAGCTAGAGTAAGAGATCCACGCTAGGGAGGTGGTCTGGAGAAGAAAGGATCATGTGTTTTCCCTTTAGCGTCTCAAGGCAAACTCTAATTTTATTTTTAAAAAAATCTAAATAAACTTGGTTCAAAAACCGGATGAGAAACTCACAGTAGAGTCAGCAGTTTACATTCTAGAACACCCAGGGAAGCTTCACTTTCAAAGTCCACATCTACAACCTCAAGGACACAAGGCTTTGCTACCCCTTGGCACTTTTCACTTTTCTTGGGTTGGCTTTAGTCTTCTCTAATAGAATGGATACCAACAACAAACTGACACCCAACTCCAAGTTTGGAACATACAAGTGCTTAGTTCATTAAAAAAACTCAAAAATCTTACAGTCTTATAAGACAAAATTTGGATTATGTGTTCATCCTTGACCCAATAGTCAAAACTCAGAATGGGATCAGCTCATTTACACCCTAGAGTCAAACTGGAAAAAGGAAGAAATTCCTTCTAGAATAGGGAGAGGAAAAAGTTGCTATCCATCAAATTAAAAAATTACTTCAGATTGGCAAGAATGGACTTATATTTTGAAGTGGTTACTAAGTGTTGTAAATAAGGATAGAGGCATGGAAAGAAATCATAGCTTTGTTGATTTTCATTCTTTGCATACTGTCTTATCAAAGAATCCAAGGCAGACATTTTAATAGTCTGACTCTGTTGCTAACAGGGAGAAGTAAATTCAGGTTTGTGCTGTTAATTCTTTACAATATATTTTAATAGAATAGTCTCCTGTTCCTAAAACAAAAAGTGACAATCCCCAGAGTCCTAGTGACTCAGTGGTTACACCCATTCAATTATGTATTTGGCTAACTTTCAGCATGAAGTAATCAGGTATAGTCTGGTACAGACTGGCACGAAGAGGAACATATATGAGTGAATTCACCCAACAATGTTCCTCGTGGGGGAAAAAGTACTGTTCTCTCACTGCTAATAAAAACAAATCAGAATTTCAACAGTATCTCATCACATTGCTGGAGTACAGAGGATTGGGATATATAGCACACTGGGTGAGGCAGAATTCAGGAGGTTAAATCTAGGCATGTCTAAAGTCAGGACATGAAAAGGAAATAGAAATGTTCTAGCAGCTGAGACTTCCAGAGGGAACCAACCCAGAAAGCAAGCATCCATCCAGGAGGGTAAGATAGATATTGGAGTCTTGTCAAAGTAATCAAGATGGGATAAAACTGAAGGCATGGGCTTTAACAATGGGGGAATTCCCAACATGAATATTTGAGGAATAGCTACTTTCCTGCTCTGTAGCTATTTGTGGTTTTATTTTATTTTATTTTATTTTATTTTATTTTACTTTATTTTATTTTTTGCTGTTTGTTTTAGTTTGGGAGATGAGCTTAGTACTAGCATATGTTTATAACTGTGGGGTCTGGTAAGCTGATTAGAGAATAGTGGGCAACACAGATGATAGGAAATCAGAGCACTTCTTTCACACTTCCTATTGACCCTTTCCTGGGTATCAGACACTCATGCACTGGCTGCTCCTGGTTGATAGGTAATGATTTCTCAAACCTCAGTTTAACTATCATGTTCCACAAGTACGCTCCTAACTCTACTAAGTGTCTGCTAACTCTGCCTCAATTGTAAGAATTTCCACAATAACGCATATTATTATATCCCATTTATAGTCTATTTACTTGTGTATCTGGCTCTCTCTCTAAGATAGTAAGAACCACTCTTCAGCCATTGCTGGATCCCAAGTATCTAAACTATAACTAGTTATATTGCTTTATAATTTTCTGATTTTTTTTAACTGCCAAATATCTAAGGGTGAAATCATGAGACACAACAGCACCATGGTGACATGTGGGACAAGAATCATGTCCTATATTCTTCCTGTGCCAAATGATTGCTAGATCTTTGGAACTTTAGTCATGGATTCTAAAATATTTAAATGCGTAATTATCGTTTCCAGGTAGATATTAGTTGTTAGCATTTATTCTGGGTACTGACCCACAGTTACCTGGTAACAGCTAGGTGTGCCTGATTATGAAAGGGACTGCTTACCACTTCTTCACCCTCTTCTCTTGCACTTCTTACTCTTTTCTCTTCCCTCTCTGTACCTTCTCTCCTCTTTTCCCTTCCCCTTCTCCACATGCTCATAGTCAGCCTCTACTCCTCTATGGTCTCTCTCTAATTCTCTCTCTCTCTCTCTCTCTCTCTCTCTCTCTCTCTCTCTCTCTCTCTCTCTCTGTGTGTGTGTGTGTGTGTGTGTGTGTGTCTTTTCCTGTCTCTACCAAACCCTTAACTCCCCTACCAATGATGCCCTAAATAAATTCTATTCTATACTATACCATTGTGTATGTGGTACCTCAGGGAGAAGGGATGCCACAGCATAGGCCTGCAGAGGCACCTCCATCCCCCACACAGTACCACCAGGCCTCCACCAAACATATACCTGGCTTCATTTTTTTTAAACTTTTTTTTTATTATTATTTTCTTTATTTACATTTCAAATGCTATCCCGAAAGTTCCCTATATCCCCTGCCCCTGCTCCCCTACCCACCAACTCCCACTACTTGGCCCATGCCTTCCCTTGTGCTAGGTCATATAAAGTTTGCAAGACCAAGGGGCCTCTCTTTCCAGTGATGGCCAATTAGGCCATCTTATGCTACATATGCAGCTAGAGACTCGAGCTCAGGGGGTACTGGTTAGTTCATATTGTTGTTCCACCTACAGGATTGCAGCCCCCTTCAGTTCCTTGGGAACTTTCTCTAGCTCCTTCATTGGGTAGCCTGTATTCCATCCAATAGCTGGCTGTGAGCATCCACTTCTGTGTTTGCCAAGCACTGGCAAAGCCTCACAAGAGGCCACTATATCAGGGTCCCTTCAGCAGAATCTTGCTGGCATAAGCATTAGAATCTAGGTTTGGTGGCTGATGATGGGATGGATTCCTGGATGGGGTAGTCTCTGGATAGTCCATCCTTTCATCTTAGTTCTAAATTTTGTCTCTGTACCTATATCCTTTCATGAGTATTTTGTTCCTTATTCTAAGAAGGAATGAAGTATCCACACAATGGTCATCCTTCTTGGTTTTCTTCTGTTTTGCATAATGTATCTTGGGTATTCTAAGTTTC
Organism: Mus pahari; assembly: GCF_900095145.1. Lineage (NCBI taxonomy): Eukaryota > Metazoa > Chordata > Mammalia > Rodentia > Muridae > Mus > Mus pahari. Next base: position 39,688,842 of record NC_034602.1, on the reverse strand, counting down.
TGGGCTAATATCCGCTTATCAGTGAGTGCATATCTAGTGACTTCTTTTGTGATTGGGTTACCTCACTAAGGATGATACCGTCCAGATACATCCATTTGCCCAAGAATTTCATAAATTCATTGTTTTTAANAGCTGAGTAGTACTCCATTGTGTAAATGTACCACAGTTTCTGTATCCATTCCTCTATTGAGGGACATCTGCGTTCTTTCCAGCTTCTGGCTATTATAAATAAAGCTGCTATGAACATAGTGGAGCATGTGTCCTTATTACCAGTTGGAACATCTTCTGGGTATATGCCCAGAAGACGTATTGTTGGGTCCTCCGGTAGTACTATGTCCAATTTTCTGAGGTACTGCCAGACTGATCTCCAGAGTGGTTGTACAAGCTTGCAATCCCACCAGCAATGGAGGAGTGTTCCTCTTTCTCCACATCCTCGCCAGCATCTGCTGTCACCTGAATTTTTAATCTTAGCCATTCTAACTGGTGTGATATGGAATCTCAGGGTTGTTTTGATTTGCATTTCCCTGATGACTAAGAATGTTGAACATTTTTTCAGGTGTTTCTCAGCCATTTGATATTCCTCAGTTGAGAATTCTTTATTTAGGTCTGTACCCCATTTTTAATGGGGTTTTTTGAATTTCTGGAGTCCAGCTTCTTGAGCTCTTTGTATATATTGGATATTAGTCTTCTATCAGATTTAGGATTGGTAAAAACCCTTTCCCAATCTGTTGGTGGCCTTTTATCTTGTTGACAGTGTCTTTTGCCTTAGAGAAGCTTTGCAATTTTATGAGGTCCGATTTGTCAATTCTTGATTTTACAGCACAAGCAAGCCATTGGAGTTCTGTTGAGAATTTTTTTTTTAATTCAACATATATTATTGGCTTCATTTTTTAAAAATAAAACACATTAGAAAAGAAAATTTGTGTCTATATACAAAAGATTGTGAAAATCTATCTATGACATTGTATATTTACAGAGCTTTCTACAAAAGATGGTCTCATGTCACTCATATTTGGAATAAAAAAATGAGAATCATATTTCTATATCTTGAAACAGATCATCTCATTTCATATATAAGATAAAATGATCCATGCATTACCCATGTTTTTCAAAACATCATAAATTTTGTCTTCTCATAACTGTTTCAAATCATGTTTCTCATCATTGAGCATTACATGTTAAAAGAGTGAAGAGGTAATCTTTTATTTCCAAATTTGTCTCTGTAATCACCTTAAAATCTTCAACAACAGCAGCAACAACAACAACCAGAAACTCAGATTAGCATTTCTTTGTCTTCTATACTCTATTGACATGGGTAGTTGGTATGGCTGTCACATGTGCATTTGCATATATTTTGTTCATGGTTTTATTTATTTATGTGATTCTTTAAGTCTACTTTTTAGTGTTAGTATATAATGGCTCAGAATGCTTGAAATGACTCTATTTTGATCTGCACTGTCTGTTACTCCTTCTTTTGCTTCCATTACTTATTCTGTTCTCTTCCATGTCAAGTCCCTTTCATCTCTTCTCTTATCTTTAAAGTCTATCAAACATTGTGAGTTCAATGGCTAAGACCTAAATAATGTTTAAGAAACACTGTCTGCTAATGATATTAAAGTTGGAGAAAAAAGGAATAGCTAAAGGAATAAGAATATGGGGGTCTTTAGCAAGTACTTACTCATTTTTTTTCTGTAACTTACGCCAAGGATTTGGAGATTAGCCACCCTTCATTGTCTGCCAAGTCTGTTACAACCTTGACATAGAAAATCCCCAGCAGAGAGGGTTCAGTTAATAAGTCCAGGAGGGAAGAACACAAAATCAGGAAGCAGTAGGAGAGGGGCCCACAGGAGATTGTTAGCCAAAGTTGACATCCTCACATATAATAGGTAAAAAACAGTCCACAGGAGATGGCAGATTTTTGATTCCCCTAATTTAGTTCCCAGTAAGGAAAGTAACTGGCCATTAAGGAAATTATTCTGTGGTTAAACTGGTTTGGTAGAAATGGTAAAGCAGGTTAGGTTAGCCCCTTGTTAACTGGAGTGGTCTCGAAGCATGGCATAGAAACCGAATACAGGCTGTAATAATGAAGGCTTAAATTGCTCTTTAAAACCAAACCAAAAAAAAAAAAAAAAAAAAAATTGGCATTCAAACAAACAGAAGTTAATGTTGAGATTTTTAAAGGTGTATGGCATTTTGAAAGTGGTGATAATAATTCCTTCATGGTTATCCTTGCTCCTTCTGAGGAGGTACACCTTGGCTTGGAGACTAAGACTAGACATTTCTGTGGTCCCAAACATACTACCCTGGATGAGGCTTCAGTGGAGCCCTGCTGTGAAGCAATGCCTGGTGACAGCCACCTTGAAGAAAGTGAGACTTCCTTTCCCACCTCTGTGCCTATATTGCTCATTTCTATGCTTGAGTTCCTTCATGTTGGAAGGCTGTGATTTGAGTAAATGACCTCCTTTTATTTCACCATGGTTGATACTGACCTCTGAGTTCAGCTCCTAACCTCTTATCTTGACATGATTACTGTGCATGACTGCTATCTGTGGAGGAACCTTTACCATCTCCTTCAAGGAGGTACATTAAGAAAATAATTTTAATAAAGCCAAGAAACCTTCTACCCCTTTTCTCATCCATTCTGGAAAGGTCAGAAGTATCCCTGACTGATCTCTTTTTCCTTCTTTCATATGTGGAATTTTCAAAGCAGAGTTATTCTTCCACTTTACTCCCATACTTTTTACCTTAGTCTAGGCTTGTATCACTCCATCATTATGCAATGAGTGTAGCTTTTTAATGAGCATACCTGATTTTATATGGATTTATATATCGTTGTCCATAACTTCAAACTATTTTTAGATAATTCAGCACCGAGGAAGGATAAGCAAGACAGACTAAAGAAAGGTCAGGTTACAAAAAATTCTCTCTGTCAGAGTATATTAGTTTCCTTTCTATTGCTATGATTAAACACCTGACTAAGGAGAGAAAAGGTTTTATTTCATCTTACAAATAACTTATGGTTATTGTCCAACAGTCAAGGAGGTGGCAGTGGCTAGAGTTTTACAGAACTGGCAACACCACATTCCCAGTAAAGAGTAGAGAGGAATGGTCCTACAGATGTAGCTGCTTCTGCTCTCATCTAACTCTTTTTTCATTTTAACTAGTTTAGAATTTTTGTCAAGGAAACGGTGCTGTCCACAATGGGTTATGTCTTCCTATATCAATGAACATCCAAACATTTCCTTACAAATATACCTAAAGACCAAACTTATCTAAATGATTCCTCAAAGAATAATTTCTTTCCAGGTAATTCTAGGGCATGGTGAATTGACATTTACAACTACCCAACTTATACAGCAAGGGAGAGAACATTAGCATTATATGAGACCAATCAGTTACTGAATAATATTCAATGTACATAGAACACACACAGAAAAAAATGATGGTAAGAAATAATTCACAGACTATATGAAACTCAAGAAGAAGGAAGATTAAAATGTGGACGCTTCAGTCCTTCTTAGAAGGAGAAACAAAATACTCACAGGAGGTAGATAGTGGACTGACCTTGGGAGGAAGAAAGGAGGGGGGGGAGGGGGTCAGGATCAGATATGGGAGAAGACAGGGATGATAAACAGAAGGTCAGGAATTTGAACAGAAGTATATAGCAATGGAGGATGGGAAACTGAGGGTAATCACCAGCAAGTCCCAGATGTCAGGAAAGCAAGAGGCACCCAGGACCCAGCAGGAGACCATCATTTTATATATTTACATTTCAAATGTTATCCCCTTTCACAATTTCCTCTCTGGAAACTTCCTATCCCATCCCCCCACTCTCTGCTTCTGTGAGAATGCTCCCTCTCTCACCCACCCCCTCCCACCACACAATCCTGGCATTCCCCTACACTGGTGACTCAAGCCTTCATGGGACCAAGGCCTCTCCTCTTATTGATGCCAGACAATGCTAGTCTCTGCTACATTACATATGTGGCTAGAGCCACATCATTTTTTTTTTTTTAACCATCATTTTTTTCTGCGTGTGTTCTTCATAGGTTGAGTATTATTCAGTAACTGATTGGTCTCAGTTTGAGATTAGCTCAAATGCCAGACAAAGCTGAGGGAGAACCTATAGAGACCATATCAAGAAATTAGGCAAGGCGCCTGGTTGAGGGATGTGCCTACCCACTCATCTACAAATTTTTAACCCGGAATGGCTCCTGTCTAAAGGAAATATGAGAACAAAGTGTGGAGCAGAGACTGAAGGAAAGGCCACAGAGGGACTGACCCACCTAGGGATCCATCCCATATACAGTTACCAAAGACAGAGGCTGTCGAGGATACTAAGAAGTGCATGCTGACGGGAGCTTGTTACATGTCTCCTGAGAGGTTCTGCCAGAGCCTGACAAATACAGAGGTGAATGCTCCCAGCCAAACATTGGACTAAGCACTGGATCCCTATTCCCAATGGAGGAATTGTAGAAAGGGCTGAAGAATCTGAAGGGATTTGCAACCCCACAGAAAGAACAACAATATCAACCAAACAGAGCACCCACAGTTCCCAGGGACTAAATAAACAACTAGAGCACACATGAAGGGGACCCATGGCTCTAGACGCATATACAGCAGAGAATGACATTGTCTGGCATTAATAGGAGAAGAGGTCCTTGGTCTTATGAAGGCTCAATTCCCCAGGGTAGGGGAATGTCAGGGTGGTGAGGTGGGAGTGGGTAGGTAGGAGAGGGAGCACCCTCATAGAGGCAGGGGGAGAAGGGAATGGGATAGGAGGTTTCCAGAGGGGAAATTGTGAAAGGGGATAACATTTGAAATGTAATTACATAAAATATCCAATATAAGTAAGTAAGTAAGTAAGTAAGTGAAATATGAAAGAAATTTTTTGTGAAGAGGACCTTCAAAAAGAAAGGCCAACAATGATATTTTAGATAAAGAAAGATTTACAATATAATTTTGCTTGAAAATTGTGCTATATTTTCTAAAGTTAAATTTGCATTTCATAGATAGATAGATAGATAGATAGATAGATAGATAGATAGATAGATAGATAGATAGACAGACAGACAGACAGATAGATAGACAGACACAGACAGACAGATAAACAGACAGAGTCCTGATATGAGCAACTCACACATACTTGGACCTAAGGTCCCAGTCATATTACACAGGCTTTTCACTTGAGAATAAGTGCTAACCTGAAGGTCTGGAAGTAGGATTCAGTCGGCTCTTGACTTTGTACCCATGCATCTTTTATGTATGCCAATGTGTTCAATGTTTTAATTTTAAGATTTCGTACAGTCATAACACCATCCAATAATCCAGAGACAAAAAAGAAAGACTGGGTGAATGATAAACAAATGAATAAGGCATCATAGACATAAGAATAACCAGTGGTCAATGGATAATAAAAGTACAGCACCCTCTACTATTCTTTCTTTTTCACATTTTCCATATTAAAGCAATTTGACTCTGTCATTCCAAAAATAATTATATTATACTGTTATGTTTGGGGAAAGCCTACAAAAGACAATATAATTTTTTTGTTTGTTTTTCCATGTACTTTCAAAAACAAGAAAAATTTCTACTTGAATCTTAGTATTTGTTTTGTGTTTCTCACTGATGTATCTCCTTGTAGACAGTTTTAATAAAAGGTTATGTTTCCACTCATCCATATCTCATCCTTGGGCCCAACTTGAAAGACTCTTGAGAGCAGAAGTACTATCTTCTTGAATTCTGAGCTTACCTTAACACTAGTCTTAGTATACTTGTAGATAAAAAAAATCAATCTTTGTGGGTTATGACTCCGAGGAACACATCATAGATTGTTTCTGTTTAGATAAATGATAGGATTTAAGTATGCTGTGCTAACTTCAGATCACAGAAATGCCTTAGATATAGTTGCATATCTTTATGTGTTAGTGATCTCATTTATTACAGAAATTCATCTTGACCTTCCCTTTAGTTGGTTCACATTCTCTAAAGTAGATTTATATTAAAATCATAGCTTCATTAAGTATGACGCATAGATGAAAATGTTCATATCAGATTAAAGCTGAACACTGAAAAATTTGATAATGAATCAGAAGGGAACTCAGAAATGTCTAACAAGAACAAAACTAATGTACTTCAAAATTGCTGGATCCTTCCTCCTTATTATCTTGAAATATACACTAACTTTTTTCTATACAATATGAGTCAACTGTCACAGCATCTTTTTTATTATACAGAATGAATCTGACAGGTCTTCAAGGAAGAGTTACAGGAAATGACACTTGTAACTGGATTCATATTGATATTATGAATACACAAGAAGAAGTAAATCGTATAACATTCATGATATCACATAACTCTGAAAAGAAAAAAACTGCTTCAGTCTCAACTTTAAAATTATGGACTAGAAAATGCTCTGATTACTTTAGTCACCAATCCAATAATCCAGTTGAAATACCTTAACATTACAAAATACACCTATAACCATTGCTTAATGTCATTAATGTGCATGTCTAAGGAAAATGCTATTTGAGGGTTGGAAGAGTTGTCTTTAAGAACACTTGAATCACTTCAGAATCAAGGTTCATTCTTAAAACCCATAAAATGGGTCCTCACAAACATCCGTAACTTCAGTTCCATGGAATCCAACGCCTTCTTCCCGCATAATGCAGGCTGTGCATTGTACACAGACATATATGCATGCACAGTAAAAATAAATAATATAAGTAAATCGTAAATGTGATTCTAGCAAGATATGGGTTACTCTTTTTGTCTAAATTTAAATTTAAACTGTAGTGTTAATTAGCCATAATTACATGCCATGAAACACTAAGCAAATTAGAAGATACAAGGTGACCAAATGTCTTGTTTTACTTTTCAGATACATTTGCACATATCAGTCATTATTAGCCACCAATACCCCTGCTGTGGGCTATAAATCCAGCTCAGTTAAGGACTTTCTTACCATTGGCAAGGTTCTAGGTTTAAGACCTAACACTACTAATAAATATACAAATAAATCCAAAGTTCCTGCTCTCTCGGGAATTCATAGTGTTTCCCTTAATTATTCAGTCTTCATCCTATTTGACTCATCCTCAGTCTCTTCCATATACATAGAACTTTAATTTTTCAAAACCTACTTCTAATGGTATTTCTTAAATGCTTTAACCTGCCTTCCAGCCCACCAACCACTAGAGGTAGTGGAAAAGGAAGGATACTGGGCATATTGACCTGTTTAGAAATGATTCTTTGGAGCAAATCCGATCTACATTGTCAGAAAAATCAGAAGTTCAGTTCAGAGGTCAGCAACAGCAGCTCAGTCCACTCACAAACACTCCACTGATATATCAGCAGTCCAGTTCAGGAAGTGTTGGGATAACAGCAGTGATGGAACGATCTAGCAGGAATAGCCAGCCCTCAGCTGAATTGGCACAAGTCAGCAGGAAGGACCAGGACCAACAGGAACACCAGGAAAAGCTCTTGTCTGTGCCTCTCTCAGCAAAGCGAAGCTCAGCAAAGATTTGAGATCAACCAGCATTGCACGTGAGCACTACCAGCAAGCCAAGCTCTGCCTCTGTCATCATCTGTAGAGTCCTATTTTATTAGCCTTACGTGTCATCCACTAGCCTTGCCTCACCATATGTTTTGCCTCAGTATGTGAACCATCTTAGCTTATATCACTCTGCCAATCAGTCTGAGTCTGAGGAAGTAGCAAGAAGCCACAGCATACCACCAGAAGTCTTTTTGGTGTGCTTCTCTCTTTGGAGTCCTGACAAATGGCGCTCAACTATGCAATGTAAAGCAGACCAATACATGAACATGGTTAGCAAAGAATCCTTCATCTCGTGTCTTTTCATGTGTTTGCTTTACCAGAACTGGTAAAGCAGAACTGGCCACTCTTGGTTACTATTTCTCTAATTCATCCCTTGTATTTCCCTCACTCACTCACATGCTGATAAGCTCCTTTTCATTTTATTTTATTTTATTTTATTTTATTTTATTTTATTTTACTATTATTGCTACACACCCACATATAAACACACAGACAGAACACACACATATATATACACATACATACATATATACACATACATATATACATACACACACACACAAACACACACACACACATACACACACACACACACAACCTGCTGACTGTCTTGTAGCTGTTTAATTATGTAGAATTTCTTCATTGCAGGGCCAGCATATGCCTCATCCCCAAGAAAGGCTAATTCTCCCCCTAGAGGTCATTACTGGCCTATAATTTTTTGTTCGGGATTGAGACCCTATGAAATTTTCCTGCTTTCATTCCAATGTATCCATTTATATTGCCGTTGTGCCAGTCATGTTTTTATAACCAGTTTTAGGAAAGCTGGCATCCCAGGGAACCTCCTGGAGTTCTCTGTCCCTTCCATCCCTACTTTTGCCATGGTCACCAAACCAAATACAAGGTCTGTAATGTTAATGGATCCATTGGGCTGGACTTCCCGCCATCTGTTGGTTTCTACCTTTTGTCCAGTGGTTCTCTTTGATGGGCTCTTGGCAGTGTTTCTTTGGTGAAACATAGTAGCTTCTCTGAAGATATAAGGATAAGCCCAGCCAGCTTCCTAGGGCTAATGAGGTCACAGATATGAGGAAAGACTCTGCTATTGTCTTTTTGCTAGACAAGTGTGATTCCTTAATAGACTCTCATCATCACATTCCTAAGTGAACATGTGCCCAGAAAATCCATCTGTTACTGTTTCTCTTTGACTTTTGTCCTTTCTTATCATAAACAAAATAGTTCTACCTCCTCTTTCACCTGAGGATATACTCCTTACAGGGAGAATAACTTTGAGAACGGTTTTGCATCTCTAAAGTTAAAGCATTTACTGGAATCCTAACAGCATTAGTAGAAACACATTTGTACCTGAATTGAGGGTTTGTCACATGAGCTTTTCTGATAATGTTACTTTTGTTATTTCAAAGATTGGTGGAAAATAGAGATATCATTCATGCACATACTATTGGGCACTGTATAAAATTGCTACAATGACCATTTTAAAATTCCAATGCACATTGGTGTCATCGCTTAACCTACCATAAAACTGAATCATAATAGCCCATGAAAGGGGGCTCAAGAGTTCAAAGAATAGGATCAGAGTGGAACCTGAATATATTCTATGAGGATTTGAACTTGTTTGCAGGGAAGCCACTTAATGCTTATTCATTCAGATCTATTTAAAAGGAATCGCCTCTCTCTGAGGCCTCTCCATTATAACTCTACAGATGCTAGATTGCCAAATTCATCCACCAAAGAGCGGAGTACTTAGAAAAAGCTGCCTGATAAACAAGTTCTCACAGGCCTAGGGAGAGATTAAAAGAGTGCTAAGTGTAGTTACTTCCAAAGATGCCTTAGCTTCTCCTGCTGAACTGCTGCTGTGACAATCCTGGAGATGTATTGAGTTTGGAAGCAGGGAGCTTTCAAAGTGACAGGCTTAAAAAATACAATTCACCTTTTGCCCTTCCACTCGCAGCTGCAGAATACTGGGCCTCCTTAGAAATCTGTTATGTACCTCTGAATATGCACTGATAACGTTAACAAATAGGCTAAGCTGTACTGGGCCACAGGCTTCCTATTTCCTTTCCTAGCCCAAATTCTTCCTTTAAATGCAGATAATTAAAGGAGCATATTTATGGTTTAGAAAACAATAAAAAAAAATCTTGTGTATCTCTTAACTCTGTACTTTAACCTCCATGTACTTATAAATTCAGAGAAATAACTAATAGCAAACTCAAAGTGGCTCCAAAGTTTCTTCTTATCTCAGCTGTTGGTAAGAAAGACAGGAAATCAAATGCACAGAATATATGGGCAGAGAAAGCTGTCTCAAATGTTTATCAGTGTCTTGAGTTAAAAGAGCTGCGAAGCTCAGCGTAACAGGAAGGGTGGGAAATACAAGAGTTTATCCTACCTCTGACCACATACCATTTTATGGCTTTGGTCACTTAACTCTTGGTGTCCTAGTGTGGGAAAAATTTTCCCTCACAGACTGTATATGCTCCTTATAGTCATCCCAATCTTTTTTTAGAAACATCATAGATCAAAAGAAATTCTGGGATCAATTTGAGTCTACTATTAACTATTTTCCTGAGTTTTGAAAGAACCCAGATTAGAGTTTATACCCAGGAGATAAGAAATGTAAAATCATTAATAACTCTTGAATTCTGTCATTTTACTTAACAACCTTCAAACAGTTTAAAGGGCAAAACTTAGACCAGAAAAATGTTATTTTGAAACGTAGTTTTAAATATCTCATCTATGGTCTTACTGAAATAATTATGCACACAAAGCCTTAATTTTCCCTTTTGCAAAACAGAAATAATAATATCAACATCAAAACTATCATCATATATTTAGGATATCTCTTATATTATAAAATTATAAGAATTTTATCACAAACTCAGGTGCAAGTGTCAGTCTTTAAAGGAAAGCATGAATAAGTAGTGTTTTATTGAGGAAAACAATATGTAATGATTTCTATAGGAGTTAAATTAGCCCCTCAGAAACTGTATATTCAACTTCCCTAACTAGCTGCCAAAAGTTAAATATCAATTACATCATTCGAAGAGCCCTTCCGATCCTTCCATTTCTAGTCTATCACCATTCCTAGGTTTCAGCTCCCAATACCTAGGAATGATTTCTAGGAGTTTCTAAACAAGGAACCTTTTGTGGAAGGATTTCAAAAGCATTGGTGAACAAAGCTTTAAAACAAGCCTTCAACTCACTTTTTCAAATTGCTGCGATTTCTTAACTCCCACAGCTTAGAAGGTCATTATAAAGATCTGGAAACATTCATTAAACTGGTTGTTATATACTTTTAATGCATAGGGTCTTGATCCTGTAAGCTGTAAGACATGCAAAGTAGATCTAACTATGTGCAGAAGTTGTCAGGTAAGTAACTGGCTGCCTGAGTGATTTGACTATCTGTTCCTTAGAGCATATAAATCCACTGCTTCTACACAATCCTCTTTCAATGGCAGGGTAAAGAGACTTTGTTTCTTTGTGCCCTTAGATTTTTAGGCAGAAATTATCGTAGCAGTAATCACAGTGCTGACGTTTATTTATAGATGTGCGGTTTCCCACTATACTTCGGGAACCACGCCTGAATTTCCTCTGTTTTAGAGATAACTTGGCAAGATGTGTGTGAATGTTAGATGTCTCAAAAGCTTTGATGAATGAGTAAGTGGAATTCCAAGGAGACATTGGTTTTGTTTTGTGTTTTGATTTTTTTTTAAAGTAAGGCCTCCAGAGCTGATTTAGTTTTCAGTAAGCTGTTTTGCAAGTTATTACAAATGAATTTTAGATAACTTCTTAGGAGTGGCTACAACAGATAAATGAGGACAAAAAGAAAGAAAGAAATTAATACAAAGAGGGAAAATGCCTCACAGAAGAAGAAGGACTCACGGAGAGGGAGAATGTTCCAGAGAGTGGGAAGGCCTCATAGAAGGAGAAGGCATCACAGAGAGAAAGAAGATCTCACAGAGGAAGAGGGTCTCAGAGAGGGAGAAGGCCTCACACAGAGCGAGGACAACTCACAGAGAGTAGAAAAGCCTCACAGAGAGGAAGAAGTCCTAACAGGCAAGTGGGTCTCACAGACTTCCCAGAGAAAAGGAAGGCCTCAAAGTGAGGAAGAGGACCTCACAGAAAGGAAGACTTTCCAGAGAGGGAAAAAGGCCTCACAGAGTGGGAAGGCCCAGAGTGAAGGTGGAAGGACTCACAAACGGAGAAGGCCTCACAGAAAGAAAAGGCATCATGGTGAGGGGGGTGAGGGGAGAAGGGCTCACAGAGGGAGAAAGCCTCTCAGAGGGAGAAGGCCTCAGAGAGAGGGAGAGGGAAAGAGATGTCTTACATTTCCTACCACCAGAGTTGTGCAGATAGGAGATCAAGCATATTCTGTTTTACTAAGATGAAGAGAGAGACATCTGACACATTACCAAAGAGGTTACGTGTTTTTCCTAACTTATTCTTCACGGAGGCCCTAAAAACTAGAAAGCTTAAAAAGTATGTTTCAGAACAGGAACTAGGGCCTGCAAAAATTTCTCAGAGGTAGCTCCTCTTAGTGGCAGGATCAGGTTTAGAGGAGTCAGCCCCTCCTAAACTAAGCACCCTTTAGAATTCAGAGAAAGCTTCTGAACTGTGTACCTACAGCTCTGTCCTGGGTGTCTGGACTGACCATTCAAAGCCAGGAAGTGTAACTAGAGCTGGCTCAGAAACACTTCTGTCAAAACTGGTGTAAAGTTCATGCAGAGGGCAGATGGCAGCAGGTAGGAGAGAAGATGGGGAGGATGTTTACATGCCCCACATGTTTGGCATAGTAGACACCCTCCGGTCTCTTAAACTTGGCAGGGAAGAAAGAATACCTTGGCTAGGATAACTCTGAATCTGCACGTATTCTTGGTATTGATGTACTTTGGTCTGGGTGGGAATGACAGACATCTTTTGTCCAAGTCTGGCAGGTACACAAGAGAAGACGCTGCCTCGACACAGTGCAACCACTGACAACACAGACACCCATAAGCCCCTAAGTAATACAAACGCCCTTCTTTCCCTTTGATCCACAATTATTCATAAAAATATCCAATATGCTGAAATGCTGTGTGATTTATGAAGCAGCTGCACTCCAAATACTCTTAAATCCTCCCATCTCTTGTGGAAAAGGAAAAGGGATAGAAACCAGCTTGTATAATAAGCAAGTGAGGATGCCAAAGTCAGAGCAATAAGCATCAAGATAACTCAGAGCTGCAAAAGGCAGGACTGAGTCCAAGACAAAGCTGATCAAGGGGAGTTGAGAGTAAAATGCCAGAGATAACAAGTGTGCCCTGAGTTCAAAGAAACAGAAGAAGAAAGGAATATTTAATATATCTAACACATGTCACTTGCTTATTGCAGAAAATGTTCTGTCTCTGGGATTTTTTTTAAAGGAGTTGCTTCATTTATTGTGAACTAGGCATTGTCCAGTTCTGTCAAAAACCAGCTAGCAGACGATCTAAGAGCTAAGGATCTCCAGTGAAGAGGGAGAGCAAAGAGGTCCCCCTATCTACATAGACACATTGAAAACATGGTATAGGATTCTGCTACCCATCAAACAAGGTGTGGTGTCAGGAATCAATGGGCATACAATTCCATACATTAAGTCATAGGCTTTATCTGAAAAAAAAAAAAAAAAAAAAAGGAAAGGGACTTGGAAAGAACAGCCTGGCTTTGAAATCAGAAGAACCAGTTACTTATAGAGTATTAAAAAGTATTTGATGCTATAGTAAATTACCATGGACAAGGCAAGGATTAAAAGGCAGAAGTTATTTGAGGGTCAAAGTTCAGGAACAGAGCTCCCTAATGGTGAGGGAAAATGGCATAAGCAGCCAGAAAGAAAAAATGGCTAACCAGAAAGGAGGCTGGGGGAGGAAACTGGATATGTGGTGAAGCTATAAACTTTCAAAAACTGCCTTCAGTGGCTTACTTCCTTCAACAAGACACCACCTCCTAAAGATGACATTACCTCATCTAACAGTGCCACCAAATGTGGAAGAACCAATGTAACACTTGAGCCCCCAGGTTATGTTTTCCATTTATCCCACCATACCAATTAGCTGCTATAAAATCTTTCAACCAAGTGACAGAAATAGCAAGGCACAAATTCTTAGCAGTCATAAACAAGTTAAAGTTTTATATATTTTGACCTTCAATATGATAATCATATCTTCTATGAGATTATTTTTATACTATGCATCTAAAGGAATACAATAAGTCAAACTTTTAGTTTCCTAAGAAAGAATATGTAAATCTCATTCCCTGGTTCAATTAAAATGATTTCAAAAAATTTACATAGTGTGTATATTTCATATGCTTTGTATTTAGCCTAGCCATGAGTTGTTAAGCAATAGACAGAATAATAGTTTCTGAAAAATATACAAGTTCAGATTTCTGTACCACATATGTATGATATTAACTGACAAAGAAAATTAAAGTTACTTATTATGGGACCTTAAAACAGGGAAATTATGAGCATCTGCTCAATATAATCCCCAGTTCCTTAAAAATGGAAAGGGGGGAGCAGGCTCAGGGGAGGAGGTGTGATGCATAGAGAGAGGGTCAGAGTAATGGATGTAAACTATAGCCAATTCTGATGTTGGGTAGAAGAGCCATCAAACAAAGCTGCCCCCAAAAGGTAGAAATTATAAGGAATGATATTCTCCTCCAAGGTATCCAAAAACTAACAGTGTAACTCTCCATTTTCTGTGTGTTCAAGATTTATATCCAGGGCCCAGGCTCCCTGAATAAAGACCCTGAGACTAAAATATTTTTAAAAATACCTAAGCCATAAAGGTGGGCTGTTCCCTGATTTAATCATAATTTACTATCTCATTTATTGTAATCTAAGTTCTGCCATGTGGCTGGTTACATCGGCTCACTTACATGATTCTGATCTGCTTCATGTTCCCAGGCCAATCTCTTTTTCTTATTGAATAGTTTCTTTATTTACATTTCAAATGTTATCCCCTTTCCCAGTTGTCCCCAGAAACCTCTTATCCCATTGCCTCAACACCTGCTTCTATGAGGGTGTTCACCCACCCACTCCTGCCTCCCCATCCTCACATTCCCCTACAGGAGGGCACAAGCCTTCTAAGGACCCAGGGCTTCTTCTCCCATTGATGCCCAATAAGGTCATCCTCTGCTACATATGTGACTGGAGCCATGGGTCCTTCCATGTGTACTCTTTGGTTGGTGGTTTAGGCCCTAGAAGCACTGGCAGGTCTGGTTCATTGACATTGTTGTTCTGCCTATGGGGTTGCAAACCCCTTCACCTCCTTCAGTCCTTTCTCTAATGCCTCCATTGGAGACCTCATGTTCAGTCCAATGGTTTGCTGCCAGCATCCACCTCCTGTATTTGTCAGGATCTGAAGGAGCTGAAGGGGGATGCAACCCTGTAGGTGGAACAGCAATATGAACTAACCAGTAGCCCCTGAGCTCGTGTCTCTTGCTGCATATGTAGCAGAAGATGGCCTAATCAGCCATCATTGAGAAAAGAGGCCCCTTGGTCTTGCAAACTTTATATGACCCAGCACAGGGGAAGGCCAGGGCCAAGAAGTGGGAGTGGGTGGGTAGGGGAGCAGGGGAGGGGGGCTTAGGGAACTTTCGGGATAGCATTTGAAATGTAAATAAAGAAAATAATAAAAAAAAGAAAGAAAATACTGAAAAAAGAATACTATCATATCATCTGCAAATAGTGGTATTTTGACTTCTTTCTTTCCAATTTGTATCATTTTGACATCTTTTTTTGTCGTTGGCTAGGACATCAAGTACTGTAATGAATAGGTAAGGAGAGAGTAGGCAGCCTTGTCTAGTCCCTGATTTTAGTGGGATTGCTTCAAGTTTTTCTCCATTTATTTTGATGTTTTCTGCTGGTTTGCTGTATGCTGCTTTTACTATGTTTAGGTGTTGGCCTTCAATTCCCAATCTTCCTAAGACTTTTTAACATGAAGAGGTTTTTAACTTTGTCAAATGCTTTCTTGGCATCTAATGAGATAATCATGTATTTTTTTTTCTTTGAGTTTGTTTATATAGTGGATTATATTGATTGATTTCAGTATATTGAACCAACCCTGCATCCCTGGGATCAAGCCTACTTGAACATGATGGATGATCATTTTGATGTGTTCTTGGATTCTGTATGTGAGAATTTTATTGAGTATTTTTACATCAATATTCATAAAGGAAAGTGGTCTGAAATTCTCTTTCTTTGTTGAGTCTTTGAGTGGTTGTGTTATCAGGGTAACTGTGGCTTCACAGAACGAATAGGGTAGTGTTCCTTCTGTTTCTATTTATTGGAATAGTGTGAAGAGTATTGGTATTAGGTCTTCTGTGAAGGTCTGATATAATTCTGCACTAAAACTGTTGGGTCCTGCCTTTTACAGGGACGCCAGAGTACAGCAGCTGGAGCGCACCAGATCAGCCGGAACACAGCGTCCTCGAACCGCCCACCGCC
>NC_034602.1:39671387-39672806 GCF_900095145.1 Mus pahari | reverse complement strand
TGATCCTGATTTAACTTTGGCACCTGGTATCTGCCTAGAAAAATGTCCATATTATCCAGATTTTACAGTTTTCTTGAGTAAAGGTTTTTGCAGTAGGATTTGATAAGTTTTTGAATTTCCTCTGTTTCTGTTGTTATGTCTACCTTTTCATTTCTGATTTTGTTAATTTGGATACTGTGTCTGTGTTCTCTGTGTAATCTGGTTAAGGGCTTAACTATCTTATTGATATTCTCAAAGAACTAGCTCCTGATTTTGTTGATTCTTTGTATTGTTCTTTTGGTTTCTACTTGGTTGATTTCAGCTGTGCTTTTGTTTATTTTTTGCTGTCTATTCCTCTTAGGTCTATTTGCTTCTTTTTGTTCTAGAGTTTTCAGGTGTACAGTAAAGTTGCTAGTGTATGCTTTCTCCAGTTTCTTTTTGGACGCACTCAGAGCTATGATCTTTCCTCTTAGCATTGCTTTCATTGTGTGCCATAAGTTTTGGTGTGATATGCCTTCATTTTCACTAAATTCTAAAACATCTTTAATTTCCTTCTGTATTTCTTCCTTGTCAAAGTTATCATTGAGTGGGGTGTTGTTTATCCTATGATCCTAGGCATTTTAGAGCACCTGGGAGTCAAGCTTCCTCTTGTTTTTGTGGGACTGGCTTAGACTGGAAGGAACTGGTGCCACTGGCTGGGAGGGCGCTCCTATATCCATGGACCCCAGGGGTCCCAGTTACTCCCAGTTTTGGGACAGATATTGTGTCCTCCTTTCTTGTGATCCTGGGCATATTAGACAACCTGGGTGTCAACCTTCCTATGGTGTTGTAGGACTGGGTGCAAAGTCAGTGCCCAATGTCTACTGAGGGCCTCTACTCAGATGAGATGGGCCCCAGGCCAATCTCTTCCTAGCTCTATTCCAGAGTCCTTTCTGTCTATCAGATATCTTGCTTTATATTTCTTACCACAGTTCCTGAACAATCAGCTTTAAATTGACAGGTGCTGCATCCATACAGTACATAAGAAGATTTTTCTGTACATACTGGTGCCTGCTGATACATTGATTTTATTCTACTGAGACCTGAGTACGATTTCTAACCTATAAAACTTCAAAGAAACTGTAGCTTTGTTAAAGTGGGGTAATCTGTTCCAATAGAAATGGAAAACAGGTATATTTCCTAAAGCTATTTCTGCTTGTTTATTTTTTCCTTTACAAAATATCATAATCTTAAATGTACAATTCAGAAGTATGTTTCTCACTTATTCATTTCTCTAGAGGTGTGAACAATCTCATGATGGTATTGCCTTTGGGTTTGGAGGAAGAAGAAGAAGAAGAAGAAGAAGAAGAAGAAGAAGAAGAAGAAGAAGAAGAAGAAGAAGAAGAAGAAGAAAAGGAGAAGGAGAAGGAGAAGGAGAAGGAGAAGGAGAAGGAGAAGGAG
>NC_034602.1:39668259-39671362 GCF_900095145.1 Mus pahari | reverse complement strand
GAGAAGGAGAAGGAGAAGAAGAAGAAGAAGAAGAAGAAGAAGAAGAAGAAGAAGAAGAAGAAGAAGAAGAAGAAGAAGAAGAAGAAGAAGAAGAAGAGCAACAACAACAACAACATTTGCATATGCTGCTCTCAAGTTGAGCAACCTATGTCCAGATCTCCTCTTAGGTATCTTGTGGATTAATCACATCCTTGATCCTATGAGTAGCCTTCTAGTTCGGTTATGACCAGAATTATGGCTTTTCACTTGTATGAAAATCATTCTGTCCTCTTCATTCAACATCACTCTGGCCTGTGTTTGAAAAGAGCACTACCAAGTCTATATAGCCAGATTCTTGCTCTGCTATAACTACCTGAGGGTAATTTTTCAACAATTGCCATCTGGTCCTTGATTCTCTGTTCTAACCTGTTCTTGTACGTGGAATTGAGAGTCATTGTATACTGATGACCAGCTTCCAACTCTGTTTGTCCTTTTAGAGATGCTGAAATCTTTTTTCTGCTTTATTTATTCAGTTACTGTTATTTTATATTTTATTGAAATATAATTGCATATTATACTTACCAGTGTGGTGTTCTGTTTTTGGAATATATTGTCAAACAGTTGTCAATTCAGAACAAGTGAGTTGGAGAGAATCAAGTAGGAGTTTGGGGAGGGGACAGTAAGCAGAATATATTCTATGAAAAACATCTATTTTCAGTGAAAATAAGCTAAAATTCAATGAAATTCATAAAAGGCTTCATGATTCATGAATGATTTATGATCAAAAATAAATTAAGATCCAGCTTCATGAAGCTCATTGAAAAAAATTATATATATATATATATATATATATATAGATAGATAGATTCATGGGGAAGGATGAAAATATAAAACTAAACGAAACCAAATTGTATTAGAAAATTTTTAGGTCAACAATTTCAAAAAGTGATAAATAAGATCATTATATAATGATATAGCAGCATATTAAAAGATTAGGGTAATATAAATACATATACATATACACTCAACATTTTAACATTTATTAAAAGCATATTTTAAACAATCATAAGAGAGAAATTTTAGTACATTAAATTCAAAGTGCATTGATATTATACTTTCAGAGATAGTTACATGATCTTGACAGAGACTTTATAAGATAACACTGGACTTGAGCTTATATTTTAGACCAAGTGACCTTAACAGAAATGTGCAGAGTGCTCCATTAGAAGCCAGGATCAATATTCATGTCTTTATTGAACTAATTAGTGCCTGTTTCTGGTAAGATGAAATAAACCCAGCAGCAGCTTAACATATATATAACAAAAAGTATGTCAAGCATCTCAGATTTTGTCTATGAGATATATCAAAAGCAATAACCATAAAATAATAGACAAATCACCAAAGTAAGAATATTTGACATGCACTGTGATACTTTAATGTGTATATATGATATATAATGAAAAAGAAGGCTCACTAACCTATTTATTACTTCTTGCACTCAGTCATTAACTTATAGAAAATAATGATGCAATAATTTTGGTATCACATAGGTTGCACATTTACTCTAAAGCCATTTTTAGTTATTAATTTATGCATTGTATAATTAAGACACTTTTATTTTAAAGTAATTTAAATTCATACTGTAAGAAATCTATGTGATTTAGAGTAAAGATAATACATTTTTCCAACCATACTGAAGTCATCTAAAATTTCATTGAATCAAGCATACTATTTGTCTTCACCCTTGGCAATAGGCAATACTAGATATCTGGGGCCAAGAGTTTGTTAAATCGTTTTTATTAGACTTGAGGTCACTTTCCTCTATTATTATCCTATCTACTAATTATGCCTGTCTCTCCCTATGTTTTCTGTATGGAAAAGTTGATGATTTGCACTTATTTAGCCAGGAAACTTAAAATAATGAAATGGCTAAGTTGAATAGCTTGAACCTAAAAGCAGCTGTTTTGTGTCGCATGAAATTGGTGTATTTTTCAAAATTCAAAATGCATCCAATGTTTCTTGAAATACTAAAATCAAGCTGTGGTTTTAGTTTAGTGTTAGCCTGCTTAGCACTTAGAAGACCCTTGTTAAGAATCCCAGGCTGTGACACAAATAATTAGGTAAATAAAAATTGTTTATATTACTTGATATATACTTAAGCTACAAACTGAAATAATATCATAAAAAATATAATCATTAATTCATTTCTGTCAGGTGCTTTTCTCGTTCTCACTTAAGAATGACTCAGCGAAGAGGGATGGTATCATGTTGTTAATAACATAGGCGGGTACACTTTGAGTTTCTAAACTTGATGAATACAATTTCAGTTGGGAAAATGGGAGAATCATATAATTAACTGAAAATATGATGCTCTTATTATATAGACCTGAATCTCTCATTATTTCAAGAAAAGGCTGACTATTGTTATTAGTCTGTGGATATTCAAATGCTTTGTAGAAGAGTTAGCCCACAGGAAGGTCCTATACATAATGGGTAGCGTGTGAAGGGCATTACAAGAAGATAACTACGTGGGAATCATGGCATTGCTCAGGTACACACAGGTAAAGAGTGTTTTTTTATGGTTCAGGGAATATTCCACTATAGCAAATATGTACAACTTGACACACATGTGAGTAGCTCTGAAGTAATGATCACATAAATGCATTGCTAGAACAGAAGATATTTTGGAAAGAAATATATTTTACTCTAATTATTCAAGCATCTCCATGGTAAGGAAAATAGTTCTATTCACTGTAATAGCAGAAAGAAAGAAGTAGGAAAAGAGGTTGATAAATATACAGATTCAACCTTTAGGAAAGAAAGATTAGTAGCAAGCACAGAAATGAAACTTAGACGACGAAGTATATTAGGTGGATGGGTATAGACTGGATATGCTGAGTTAAGAATATATAGTCATCAGAGATGTAGAAGTTGAATATGTTGTCTGGTATACAAGCTAATGTAGAACAGGCCCTGAAGAAGATGCCAAAGAAGATTTTATTAATTTTTTATTTTTTATTTTTTATTTTTATTTTTTATTTGTTATTTTCTTTATTTACATTTCAAATGCTATCCTGAAAGTTCCCCATACCCGCCCCTACTCCCCTACCCACCCACTCCCACT
>NC_034602.1:39661887-39667653 GCF_900095145.1 Mus pahari | reverse complement strand
AGGACCTAATATTTTGCTGCTTNCAGGAAACCCACCTCAGGGAAAAGGATAGACACTACCTCAAAGTGAAAGGTTGGAAAACAATTTTCCAAGCAAATGGTCCAAAGAAACAAGCTGGAGTAGCCATTCTAATATCAAGTAAAATTGGCTTCCAACCCAAAGAAGATTTTAAAGAGAGACTTTAGAACACAGAGAGTAATGCACATTAGAACTTAGTTAAGGATGTAAGGAAGAGAGTTCACCAATGAGGAACTGGAAGTGGATAGCACCAAAGAGAGGGAGAGAGAGTAAAAGAAACAGGGAGGGAGGGAAGGATAGAAGAGGGAGGTAGGAAGGGAGGGAGAAAGCGGGAGAGAGAGAGAATGGGAGGGAGGGAAAGGGAAAGGAAGGATGGAAGGAAGGAAGGAAAGAAGGAAAAAAGAAGGAAGTTATAAATGATAAAAATGAAGACTATGAGCATATGTGAAAAGTCATAATTTGATGAGTATATCTAAGATTTTCAGTGTATTACTATTTTCTGTTCTGATTAAATTGAAACATAGCTATTAACTGCATATTGTCCCCTAAGGCTGTTCACTCCAGTTCCCTCCTATCTCCTCCCAATTTGCTTCTTTTTCCTTAGTTATTCCGAATATTATATCATTGCAAGCAGCAATTCTAGGAAAGTGTTGAGGTAATACACATACTAAGAGTCCATGAAGGAATCAGGAAGGAATGAGAGATAATGCATATCTGATAGATTTTATGTTAGGAAATATATATGAATCAAGAGCCAGGCAGGGTAGGTTAGACCTGCAAACCCAACATGTAAGAGACTGAGAATGGAGGATCACTGCAAAATGGAAATCAGTCTGTGTTGCATAGTAAGTTATAGGCAAGCTACAAAGTAACACAATAAACACATACACACACATACACACTCACACACACACATTAGAAAGTATATGGACAGATAATGTGTAATATATAAGCTTACATTTAGATTAGGAAATGCAGTTAAATTATCCAAAATTCCTCATAACAACTCCAACAATACAGATAATTCTGGGCAGTATAACCATACTTAGAAGAGAGTAACCACTCTCAGAGTTATCATTGCAGTATGTTCACTCACAGTTTGATCCACGCAAAGAAAAAAATGGCAACAAACACTGGAATTTTGGCTGCAAAGTTAAGTCAATGCTTTACTAAAGTTGTCTGGTCTAACAACTATTTCTTTGAATTGTTTACTTTTTGGTGGATTTTTCTCCCGCCTGCCTACCTGTCTGCTTTTTTTCCCATTCACAGAAACAATGATGATCTTCTATCTCAGAAAAGTCTGTAGTGTGTGCTGTAGAAGTTCAAATCTTTGTTTTAACTAATTCTATTCCTTTGCAAAACAGCACATTTTAATCTAAAGAATGGGCCAAGCATCTAATTTGTAGAAACTTAGCACACATTCACAGAAGTAAACTAAAGATCCACCAAGAACTACTTCACACAGAGATCCTGTGATTCCACCTCCCCCATTGACTTTCATAAAAATAAAGGGCTAATATCACCAGCGGGCAAATTTTGTAAAATTACTCTCCAAGTGTTTCAACAAAACCTGCCAACACAACTCAAACCCAGACTCTATACACTTTGCTTTGTGGCAAAGGGCCTCAATGGGACAAGCTGCCAGTCACACAGGCGAAAGCCAAATTGTTCAGCAGTTTTCAGAAGTGGACAGATGTTCTCCTGGGACGATTGGAGACAGGCACCGCCACATACATTTTCACTTGACGTGTTAACCAATATTCCCAGCCAATTATTCTGAGGCGACCAGCAGTTAATGAATGCGAAGGCAGGAGCTGGACTCATCACTCATAGCTCCCACATAGCCCCAAACTCCTGCCAGAGTGCTAAATTCCTCTTGGGCTCAGAAAGATGCAGAGTTCATTTGGGGGGCCTTTGGATATGGTCCCTGAGGCCTATATGAGAAAACCAAAAACTGATTATGATATGGTCATTGTGGACAAATAAATATGAGGAAATAATACAAACTCTGAGGGTATATACTTCAAAACATGGAACATTAAAGAAAGGGTTTTTACATAGTAGAATGCATTTGAGGTCTCAAAGGTAATTACCCAGAGGCAGAAGAATAGGGCAATAAAAACAAAAGCAGCTGGGCCACACTAGTGATACAGTGTGATAACAGCTAATTTGCAGCAGAAATATGATGTAATAAGATTTATCATTTTAATGGAAAATAAAAAAACATAAAACAATGTAACATCTACTTTATATGGAGAGATGAATGCTAAGAAGGTCAGTAATTTTAATATCTTCTTCTTCCAAGCATTTGTTTGCACAAAGTCATTGTGCCTCCACACGTTTTCTTAAGTAATGTAAACTTGAAGCTGTTACCAGGGAGATAAGATAAAGGGATGTAAATTTGTTTTCAAGAAATTTGTAATGCTGAGGAGCATCACACTTGAGGTAGAATTTTCTTCCTGAGGCAATGTTTGCAAGATCAAACATTGATACATATTTTAAAATATATTTTATATAAAACAGGCCTCCCAATAACAAAGCTTATTAAACAAAAATATCATGGGGGTAGAAAACACAGATCGATCTGGGAAATCTCTAAGATTGTAAAAATATGTTTTATAATAGAGATGGTTGCTTCCTTGGATGGTAGAAAGCTAACTGACAAAATCTGAAATGCAACTTCCTTAAGTAAGGGATCATATCCTACGTAACCTCCAGAAACTCTGCCAACAACTGGAGACCATTCGCATGCATAAACTCATGGGAAGACACTTTTCATTCAAATTATAGACAATTGTAAGTGTGAGAGAGATAGAACAGAAGCACAGGGCAATTGTGGAGAGTGGGAAGGAGAAGGTAACCTCTCGCCCTAGAGTCTAACTGAAGTCCCTTATCACATGAGAAGCAATACTCCCAGAAAAATGAACAACTTTTGCTGTAAAGACCACCAACGTAGAATCAATATTCTTTTTTTCATGCAGGTATTTTATGATAAAGTATTGATGACTACAAATTATGATCTTGGGTAGAGCGTTATTTGTTTCTCCAGACATTTACTGGGACCTAAAACATCACCATTAACTTTGTTTACTATAAAGATATCCTTCCTCCTTCCATACTTGTGAATAAGAATTTTACCTTATCTCTTATCAATTATTATCCTGTCAGGTACTCCTCTGGAAACATTTTTTTTATTTCATTCAGGTTTCTTAGCAACTGTTTAAGGAGAATAACTTCAAAATCACACATTTTCCAATCATAATGACAAGGACAGGCTGCTGCTCTAATGGAAGCTTACATCTGTGCTCTTCCCTGAGACTTCTGTCTTTCCTTCTCAGTGCTGCTTTCTGGTAACCTTTTTGCTCAGTATCCATACTAAAGTGTTTCTACTTCATGCTGCCTAATTATGAAATTATTTGTGCATCCAAGCTACGAACCCCACTTTTCCCTGAGTCCAAGTGTCAACTGGTTAGAGGAACTCCTGTCAGTGATAGAGGAGAGATGTATCCCCGAAAAATTTCAGACATGAAGGCACCTCGAAGACTTCTATCCCCACCTCTGTAAGAAATGAAATGCTGGTATTTACAGCCTGCACCATAATAATATAGCATGAAAGCCTGAACAGAGGCACCAGGAGTGGAGACTAGATTTCAAACCTGTTATATCACCGAGGAGAACAGAGGAAATAAGCACGGATTAAGTATAAATCAGTGTGATTCCTGAAGTGTATGACCAAGATTTCCCATGTAAAGAAATGCAATCAGACACTACATGCTTGCCTGACTGAACACTCAGCCCTCTCAATCTGTTTCCTTATTGTATCTGATCATTAAGCCATTTTTGTCCATCTAAATCCCTTTAAACACTAACCTCTTCATGGAGTTCACAAGCCCTCCAAAAACTTCCAGGGCTTATCTCTTATCTATTGAGGCTTCATCTCTTACTGCTGTAATACCTACAGTGTATCACATAAGTTCCACTTGAAGTCATTGGCTTTTCAGTGTTTCAGCAATACTTATCAAAGGGTTGATTCTCTGTAGGCATTTGTTTTTCATTCCAAAGAATAGAATGAAATATGTAAGGGGGGAATTTAACTGATTAGTAACATTGTGAAGAGTTTTATAGTGGAAATTTTAATATAAATATATGCAGTAAATTCATACAGTGGCTGTTTTTCTTTATTCAAGCTAGTTCCCCAATAACTACACAAAGAAACCAAGATTTATTTTCAACTAAAAGTACAACTAGGCATTATAATTCTAGTTTAACCTCTAGGCTAATCTGGCTATCTCCAAGTCAAAATTATGGAGTTACTTGTATTTTTCTATTGGTTTGTCTCTCTGGCATTTGGTGTTCTGCCTTGATGTTTCTCCAGACCCCTTCTTCCTGGTTACTCTTCCCTTTTTCTCCCACCTCCTCTGGCTGGCAGAAGACCCACTCTATTCTATCTATTGCCCAGTCACTGGCTTTTCCAGCTTTTATAGACAAGGCAGAGAATAAATGATGGACATTGCTGACCCAAACTTGAGACTATAGATTCTTGACATAAGCATTGTAATGCCCTGTCCAGTTTTCAGCAAAAAATGAGGGCAGAGAAATCAGAATTTAGACAAAACAAAGATCCATTCTACAAAGTAAACAATGATGTACTATAATTATGTATATAATAATGTACTATAGAGCTTTACATAACGGCAGGGCTTCCTGTGTCATTATGTGATGTTTGTACATTGACCTAAAGGAAATGGAGAGAATCATCAGATAAAACTGAATGAGTAATATAGAGGGAAAATGGTTCATCAGGATCAAAACACAAAGAGAAAACTCCCTGAGAACTATGTCCCAAACTCTAGAACTTTCTCTAATGCTACTGCTTCCGAATGGAATATCTTCTGTTCTCAGCATTTACTGAACTGATCATGTCGCAAACTTGTATGCCTTTATAAGGTAAAAATCGCAGCATATATTAAAATTTAAGTTATATTTTCATTGCTATAGTGATTTGACACACAGTTTTCTCACTTGACTTTCTACTGTCTGAGAATTGAGACTGGCTTTCTATTAGGAAATAGATATTTATACCGAATAAAAGAACTCAAAATAGGGGACTTCAAGAAGACAGAAGCGTATTTCTGTTATGTCTAACCATTACACTTTGTTGGGTATCTAGAAACCAGTTTATTCCAAATATCCCTAGAATATATTTCATCATCATTGCGTTTGCCATCCTAAGGAAAGACTAGAGAAAAATGAACTGACCATCAAGTATACCTCCTACATACCTAGAACGTAAAAACTAAACACATCATTTCCCTAGATGATCAATTAAGAAGAATCTAGACACATGATCATATAAGATCTAACAGGAAATTGAACAGACATGTCCTGTGGTTAGGTTGCTATTTCTATGAAAATTGGGAAAGAAAGATATTGAGAAATACCTACAGATTATTACCTATACAAAGAGGAAAAGGGGAGAATTGAACTACACATCCATCTATGAGCCAGGATGCTTGTAGAAAGTGGTAATGAATGTTCTAAATAGAAAAGACATTCCATTCAAGCTAGAAATATGCATGGTTACAGATGACTAGAAGGGCAGACCTTGAACAATACCAATGATGGGGCCAGGTGTGGTGGCACATGCCTTTAATTCCAGCACTCAGGAGGCAGAGGCAGGCAGATTTCTGAGTTCAAGGCCAGCCTGGTCTACAAAGTGAGTTCCAGGACAACCAGGGCTATACAGAG
>NC_034602.1:39638074-39658717 GCF_900095145.1 Mus pahari | reverse complement strand
ATGAAAGGAATTACAGAGACAAAGATTGGAGCTAAGACAAAAGGATAGACCATCCAGAACCACTTCTTCTTAAAGCTTCTATAACCATTGGAGGCAACTTTACCTATCTAGAGGCTAGGTAATTACCCACAAATATACAAAGATATTTTATATTCAAACCACAATAGTAACATTTGTTTCCTGTGTATATAGGTTGTTGTTTTCTTAACTGTACCTTGAGCTTATCGTCAGACATTAAGAAAAATCATTACTTTTATGCATGATAATGTACTTTAGAATTTTGTATGAAACTGAAACCAAGTGATAATACAACAAAGGTAGACAATTATTAAGCTCAGGGTGGGTGGGATGTACACTTATGAATTGGAGTCTCCAAACTTTCTGTAATCGGCTTTTCATCAAGTATTTTCATTTCCTGGATTATATTGTCTCTGTTGCCATGGCTTCATTCCTCTGTTGTACTACTATGAAAGCCACCGACAACAGGATACTGAATGGATATGGTTACTTTCTTGTAAACCTTGAATAAGGAAAGCAAATCCTTGCTGGATTTGGACAAAGGGCTCTATTGGGCCTTAAGGTTGAACAGTTAATTGGATCTTTTTTCTACTAAGGTAAGGAGAATATTTTCTTTTTCACTTACCACAATTAATTTCACTTCCCACAAATTAATAAGCACTGATGTTGACCTATCCTTAGTAGACACTCTAAGACTCTAGAATGCATTATGCATTGTTCTGACTTACTACATAACACACACAAACAGGGAGAGAGAGAGAGAGAGAGAGAGAGAGAGAGAGAGAGAGAGAGAGAGAGAGACTGCAACCATGGGGCAGGAGAGGAAGGAATGGTAATATAAAAGATGAGGCTTATTGAAGAGGCAGATTGCTACATAGCAAACTTAAAAATTACACAGTAATCGATCATTTCTTATAACCTTCCATCTTCCAACATTTCAGTATAGTTTGCTATCTACTGGGATGCTAAGAGAACTTTTAGAGTGTCCAGAATCAATAATAAAAAAAAAAAAACCTAAGATTTTGTCTCACACGCTTTTCACTTCCATTATACTGTTGACCTTCTTAACTTGAGCTGCTGAGAAGACCATGTGCCATCAGAAGGTTTACCCACTTCTGATATTTACCCTCCAAATTAACCTTTCCCTTAAGCATGCCAGTCATTTTCAGGGATGTTCTATAATAATACATTTAACCTGGAAATGTATATTTCACATTTGAATAGCATTGTATCATAAGGATGCTACCTGGACCTAGAAAAGACTAATATCACAATTTTTAATGACTTTAAGAATGCTATCAAATTCAGAACTAGAGCTTTCTTCCATGTTTCATGGCTTTCAGGGGTAGTAGGTCCATCAGTTCAAATATTTCCCAGCAGGCAGAAAGAAATGAACAGTTTTTCTCCATACTACCTTCCTCTCTCTGAACAGCAGTGGGGGCTCACCAAACATTAAAGGATCAAATACTTTATGACTACACCCACCACATAAAAGACTGGTCTAAAAAGCATACTTTAAGTAGAGTTTGCAAAGAGCATTTCTGTTTAAATAAAATAAAAACACAGGTGGTTCAGCGAGTCCCCTGAATCTAAACCTCAAATTGCTATTTAAAGTGCAAAGTCGTTAAAGGATTTTCTTTTTCTGGTCAGCTCTACCCTGGGTAGAAACAAGGACCATGCCATTCCCAATGGCATGCTTGTTCACACGTGTTTGGCTCTGGGCCAGCTCTCTCAACATATTCTTACCAAAAAGGACTCCCATTACAATCACCTCATTGGCAGTTCCTGAGCACAATTTGCTCATAGGTTCTGTTTGTTTGCTTGTTTATTTGTTTGTTTTCTCAAAATGTTCTTATCACTTTCTTAGAACCAACGTATGCATTTCTTCCTGCTTGCTGCATGTTGTCTTCCCGAAGCACCATCATGCCTGGGTACATTTTTCCTTTTGGTTATTACATCTTAGAGTGGGTTCATCACCTCAGGGGCCACAGCCCCTGCAACTGGGTCCTGGAACCCTGATTGGGGAACAATAGGCAAAATGCTTTAAAGTCAGGAGCCACAGGCCATGTACTTTGAGGGAGATATAGCTAAAATCCAGATACTTAGTATATTTATTTTATACAACCTGAACGAGGAAGTAGATTAGTTATTCTCTGAAGGACCCTCTCTAGGGGGAAAGTCTAGGAAGGGCCATGATCATACAGTCATTAACTGGTATCATTTACACATACAACTTTCAGCTATAGACTAACTGTTTGTCATCATCTACACTTGGGCCAAGGGAATGTCCTGACCTTCCTCTGATTCTGACCAGGCATTACCGTTGCTCTTCTTGTGAGTCTGAGCAATTGACATCTTTGACACATCAGTGTTCACGTCAACAATATGTATTCACTCACAACTTCATCTGTTCTCCACACTTGGCTTTTTAATTCTTTTTATTCCCCGTTAGTAAAAACTTATCAAAGAACTGATTATCTTTGGAGTATCCCCAAACACCAAGGAAATGTTTGCTAATGCTAATACATCAGCATCATGACTCGTGCGTTTGTGTGTGTGCGTGTGTGTGTGTGTGTGTGTGTGTATGTGTGTGTGTGTAGTCTCGTTCTTTGATGTCTAGTGACTACTGCATAGTGAGTGTTATATTACAGTCAACATTCTGATTATAAGTACCTTAGCATAAGGGGCTATCTGTATAACTGTTCCCAAGAGCACACAGGACTCCACATCAGGATGCTTAGCTTAACGGCCAGATATAGCCACTTGCTAGTTACCACAACTACAAGCATCTCTTTCACCTGTCAGTTGTTCCATGTTACTCACTTGATAATGTCATGGCTGTGTCAGAAATGTATTTTTAGGATGGAATTAAGTCATTGAGAGAAAAGGCTGGCATGCAGTGGTGGTGGAGTAGTGTGTGATATTATTTTGATGACATGTGCCAAAGCTTGGAGCTTGCACTATATTAAATTCTTAACACACATGAGCTCATTTAATCATCTGCCAACTCTAGAAAGTTCTATATTTGAGAAAAGTAGTATTTGACATTTTAAGCTTGGAGTTTTACAGGAGTAGGGTGGGGAAGCCTATTTCATTCCCAAATTCATGAAATGGCAGTAAAGTAAAAAGAATGAAGACTGCATTTGTCATTGAATAAACAGAAATAAGAAAGGATATAACTTAAAGCACAGAATTCTACATATATCATATACATCTTCATACAGGAATTACTACTCTTAGACCTAAAGAATAGTTGCATACATATGTATAAATGAACACATGATCTGCTTTGAAGGCATCAGAGTGCGTTTTGCCTTGCTAAGGATGGTCATGGATGAGCAGCACATTCCTATAGCACTGAGTTTTCAGTCAGCATCTTCTGTGAGAAGCAGACACTACTCCCAAACAGTGGAGTGAATAGCTTAGCAAAATTAAAAGTATAGTGACTTGAACTATGCTTTTAGGTTTCTAAAGAGTGGCCTCTAAATTTTTTCATAATACTTGATCTTAAAGGTATGGCTTGTTATGGAGGTTGGGCATCACTTGTGACATGCTGGTGATGTTCTTTCTTATTTAACTTCTTATTTTATCTTATAACTTTCCTTCTGCTTTATTGATTACTTAGCACCTTTTACAGGACTATCAGTAGCTTTTATGTAGCTCTGTTATTTATGAAGATTTTCAATTATAACAAGGGTAAACACTGAATACATTTTTAAGTCGCCAGAGTTTTGCAGAAGTTGCCTTACAGATGAACAGCTATGGTATCACACAATACCAACAAGGTATTAACAAACATCTCCTCAACATACACATGCACACACACACACACACACACACACACACACACACACACACAAATTCATACCAGCTGGAAGACAATCATATTGTCTCATTTTGCTTGATAATTAGCTGTAAAAAATATTGCTAAAATAATTCCAGTGACTGCACTTCATATTTTGTTTCCTGATAGCATACTCATACCAAGGAATACAGTCTGTACTCTAGCAAAAAATGTAAGGGAAATATGTGAGAAACAGATCCGTCAATATGAATAGGAAGAGAAAGCAAAATCCACAATAACTTAAACAAGGAAATTTCTTCAAGTCTGGCTCCAGACTAAATGTATTATATAAATTTCTTGGGCTTTTATCGTCATCATGACTATGTGTGGTTAAAAAAACATGTGATTCTTAAGTGATATTGATCAAAGAATGATTGCCTAGTGTTTACCATTATTAGTCACTTCAATTTTTTAATTTTATAAAGATGTAGCATAGTATTGCCTTTCAAAGATGTGTACATGACATGGGAACTAATAATATAACTTTGTATTGGTGATGAACCTGAAGGAATTTATATTAATAAAATTTATGTGCATTTTTGCAGTGTCTTTAGTTACTTTTATAAAGAAAATAAGATATAAACCAAAAGTGGGAAAATCAAGTTGGCATGTTTCTACAGTTTTACAGAATTACTGGAAACATTTTGTTTTCGAAAGTAAAATCTATCTGTTCAGATCTGCCAGATATACAGACCTTTCATACAAAGGCAAATGGGAACTAGAGAAATGGCTTCTAGTTTAGAGCATTTGCTGTACTTCCAGAGGACTCAAATTTGGTTTTCAGCATTGGTATTTGGTAATTCACTACTGTTGGTATCTCTCATTTCAAGAGATCCAATACCTTCTTTTGGCTCCTGGAGACACCTGCACACATATGATATACATTCACCCAGACATACACTTATATACATAAGCAAAAACCATTTTAACTAACATAATCTTCAAAAAGCAAATGGAAACAATTATACTCTAATTGCTAAAAATGAATATTATAGCAACCCACAAAAATATCAAATACTTTTCTTTTACTGATAGTGTTAAAATGGAAATCTTTCCATTTTCTAGATATGTTATTTGGGGTAGTTAGTTAATTTTCAGAAACCTCTATATCCTTAGCTATAAAATAAAAGCAATTGTTTTGCCATTTAATTGTGTAAAATATATTTGGTTTTTCTTAAGAAATCCATATTTATACAATGATATGGACATGGGAAAGGGACTGCTAGTAGGTAGTAAAGGGGGGTATGCATCAGTATGAGGGAGATAAAAGAAGGGGTGTGATAAGAATAATTATAGTTCATTATGTACACATGCAAAATTGTCAAATTATACATTATAGTAATAAAATTAAAAACATGTCATTGATTGTGCAGAGTGTGTTATAGAACAGTGAGAATAAATAAACTAAATTATGTAAGGGATAAAATATATTTTCAAAGTACAGACACTTGACACCATAAAATCAAATATTTTTTCACACATTTACAGGCAAGTCCCTTCAAACAATTTAACCAACACATATTTACTGAGTTTTCACTTTGTGATTGTTCACTGTACAAATTACAGAGAAGAGAACAGTGAATGTAATGGTCAGGAAGTCAAACATTATATACTATGGATGTTTTCTCAATCTTATCTCCAGACACACTCTGGACTGTTATTCAGCCTAGAGTAAGATAACACTTCCAACAAAGCCAAAAATGCTTATGTAGTAAAAAGATTCATCAGTTCATATTTAGAGAAAGTGTTAGAAAGTACTATGAATCATCCCCTAGAAAGGTGATAGTTTCACCCTCATCACTGTGAGAGACAGATAGAGATATGGATATGGGTATAAATATGGATATTGATAGATAGATATAGATATATAGATATAGATATATACAGATACAGATATAGGTAAAGATATGCAATCTAATACAATCTTTGACTGTGGAGTATAGAGTTAGAAGAACAAGCATAGGGGAAAAGAAAAGGAACATGAAGTTCCTGAAGCAATACCATGGGGAAAATTGTTCAATCACTAAATTCTGCTTCCTTTCAGTTCATGCTGACTAAATAGAGCGGGGCTTGACAGAACTCAAAACCATGCTTCCTTAGCCTTTGAAATATATTTGGCTTATTAAATAAAATTAATTAGACTTTTACCTTATTATTTTAATTCTGAAAATTCCCATGTACATTTAGGTCAAGCTTAATTGCAACAAAAAGTTATATTCAAAGGACATTTTCTAGGACACAAGACTCCTTGTACTAGTAAGTTACATACAGATGCTTAACGTTATTAACAAGGTGAAGAAACTCAAGTGAAGGATGTGGCAGATTTTTTGCTTAGAGTTTCCAATTCTATCTGGATACACTTATCCTGATTTGGTACTGGAATAAATGGCTTCCACATTTGTTCATGTAATTTGCTAAAATCAGTTTCAGAATGTTCATATACCTCTC
Source organism: Mus pahari (assembly GCF_900095145.1). Taxonomy (NCBI): domain Eukaryota; kingdom Metazoa; phylum Chordata; class Mammalia; order Rodentia; family Muridae; genus Mus; species Mus pahari. The sequence continues at coordinate 39,652,407 of NC_034602.1, read as the reverse complement.
TCAAACGTAGCTTTCTCCAGTAAGGTAGTAACTGATGATGAAATCTGTAGTCAGGTCAAAACTTTACACGTGGTAAGGATTAGTATGTGTCCTGTGATGATGATATAATAGAAGAGCTATTGTGGGGAGTGTCCTGGGTAGATTTATGTCAACTTGATACAAACTAGAGCCTTCAGAGCAGGGTGAGCCTCAACTGAGAAAATGCCTCCTTAAGATCCTAAGGCAAGATCTTAGGGTATTTCCTTAATTAGTGATTGATGTGGGTAGTCCCAACACATTGTGGGAGGGACCACCCTTGAGCTGATGGTCCTGAGTTTCCTAAGAAAGCATGATGAGCAAGCCATGGGGAGCAAGCCAGTAAGCAGAACTCCTCTACAGTCTCTGCATCTGCTCCTGCCTCGATGTTCCTGCTATGTTTAAATTCCTGCTCTCATTGCTTTTGATGATGAACTGTTACATGGAAATACAAGTGAAATAAACATTTTTCTCCCCATGTTGCTTTGATTCATGGTGTTTCTTCACAGCAACAACAACCCTAACTAGGGCAGGAAACAATCACTGTTCATGATACAAGTGATTGTTTTAGTGAATAGTGTCAGAACATCTTTAAGACACAGAAAAGAATGTAATGTAATATCATTCCCACCTCAAAAACTTGTGGAGATATAAACACAATTTAATAATAAACTTTTGCATAAATACATGCAATCATGATGTGAAGAGCACATTTGTACTTGAAAAGAATATGTTAATACAATTTTCTATGAAAGAACTCTAGAACTATATCTTATAAGAGTCAAAACTGTGACAGGATACACAGAGAACTTGTTTAGAACTCATGTTTTGAATATAATATGAACAAGTACTCACATAACATAGCTTATATGCTATTATAGTCCATTAGCATAATTTATACTTTAACACTTTCTAAGACACATTTATCTCTATACACATTTATGTACAAGAATACTCATATAGACATAATATTATTAGTAGTTGTCAGCAATATTATGTAAAACTTAAACTACTTAAAAATGTTTCCTATTTTTTTCAGGTAGAAACACTGAGATTCAATAAGGATAAGTGACAGCCCAGGGGCAACATGACAAACTAGTGAAAATGAAATTAAAATGGTCCAGGTCCTTATCAGCTGCATGGAAAAAAAGCAAATCTGATGTTTCTTAATTTGCATCAGTATTGCTTCCTTAAGAGAAATATGGCCTGTGCAATGACAAGAGATTATGTCTTAGAATCATACCTGCTACACAGATCTCTTTCTGGGGTACAATATGATGGAGGCAGATGTGATAGAAGAAGTAGGTCATTCTCTAAACTGTGCTAAAATAAATGATGTTTTTCTTATTGTTCAAAGACTAACAAAATATCAATGATTTAAAAAACAAGAGAAAATTCATAGATGAAAAGTGTCAAAATCCTTATGAACTGACCCTATCCACATACATACACACACACCAGAGATATATGAAGTTAGCTTATTGACAGGTAGATAATGCATACTAGATAGATGATAGATAGATAGATAGATAGATAGATAGATAGATAGATAGATAGATAGATAGATAGAGACATACATACATACATACATACATACATAGAAAGATACATTCATACATACATACATACATACATACATAGGTAAAAAGTTCAACCATATGATGATCATGGCTCAACAACTTACTAGTGAAGTCAGAGTGAATCTCATGTCATTATTTTTATCATTAAAATACTTTATTCATCATAGAGAAAACATGAAGAGGAAGAATTTCACTTTTCATTTGTCCTTTGTACTTTTTAATTTATAAAAGCAATGGTAGCTGGAAAAAAACAAAAACAAAATACTTTTTACTTCTATTTAAGCTGTGTAGAGAAAAGAAAAATACTTTCTTTCTAAGAGTGGTTCTGCAAAGGTTCTTCAAGGGAGTTTTCATACTGTTTAAATCTCTACCGAGAAAATGATAGAAGTGTCATTTGACTAATATGAAAACATCATTTGCATTACAGACTGCTGGCATTTGTATTACAGTCAAGTTGTGGATCTTTGGAACATGCATTCCTTTTTGTCAAAGACTGTTCACAGATATATTTTGAGTTTAACATTATATTTTTTGGTTGTTTCTCTATTTAAAGCTACAATGCAGTTTTACTTTAACTTCATCATTACAGGTTTTATATATATATATATATATATATATATATATATATATATATATATATATATATATATATATATGTGTGTGTGTGTGTGTGTGTGTGTGTGTGTCTGTATGTGTGTATCTATCTCTCTATATATGTATTTTATGTGTGAAATATATATTATATAATAATATATTATATGTTATATGTGGAAGGTAGGGCAGATACAAATTCAGAAAAGTCAGAGCACAAGCAATGGCATTTTAATTAGAATATTTTTACTCAATCAGGTTATATTTTTAAATTTTATTACAAAATAGAATACAAGCATAATATCTCTGTATTATTAAAATTTTGATAATCTGCATACTTTTCATTCATATATTCATACAATTAAATTTCTGTTCTCATGCTATTTTGTTTACAAATATAGATATCATGCTATGAAAGAACAAACTTCATTAAAAACAAAAGTTGTCTAAGGTGACTATAGTTCATTTCTCTTGACGATAGTTTTTCTAATTTTCTAAGAACATGTTATTTTAGACTTATATAAACTATAAAATGATGCAGATGAAAAATTCAATTTGGCTTTAATGAATCTCCTGTCAGCTTTTAGTTCACTATACTATTTCCATATTAGTCAGTTCCTCACATATGTTTTATTTTTCATTGCTTGATGACGTCTTTAAGAAAATAATGTTTTAACTTGATCTCCTAAAACTCTTAAAGGCTCAATTTTACACACACACACACACACACACACACACACACACACACACACATTGAGATGATTAGCTTTATTGTCAACCTATCATGACCTAGAACTTCCTGAAAAGAAAGTATCGAAGATTGATTGCTTTCATTTGTTTGTCCTACTGGGGTGTCTCATAATTTAGTTAATTATGTTAATAGGGGATACTTAGCCACTTATGGGTCACTTAGCTGGGTCCAAAAGTGTATAAGAGTGGAAAAGTCAACATGTGCACAAGCAACCAAGCAAGTAACCAAGTAGTGACACATCTAGTTACTTCACACTCCTACCACTCTATTTCACTGCCCTTATGGAATATAACCAAAATGGTGTTAGCTAAAATGAACCTTTTTTCACTCCCGGTTGCATTTTGACAGAATATCACAGCAATAGAAATGAAATTGGGGCACCTACATTTATCTATATATTTATGTCATTTGTAACGATCACATTTGTATCTATGTCACTGGTGTGTAATTTGGTATATCTATGTGTATGTATTTTTTATCTGTAACTATCAACATATCATCTATCAATCATTTATCAATCTATCTATATCTATCTTTCTTTCTCTATCTATCTATCTATCTATCTATCTATCTATCTATCTATCTATCTATCTACCTACCTATCTATCTAACTTAGATTCAGTCCCAGTTCAAAGCATGTCAGTTGACTCAGTAAAGTTAGAATCAGTCAAGCATTTCACTGGTTATTCCTGGCACTTTTAACAACTTACTTTGATGTCCTGACACAGACTAAAACAATATGAGATAGTTAAGACACAAAGATAATATCCCACTTGGTGAAGCAAAGACCAGTGTGGGCCTTTGAGAAAAGTGAAGAATCACTGATAGATGACTTTTCAAAGCATTTTCCAATGCTCTCTTCCCACTTGTATTGTTTTGCTGGGATTCCAGAAGAAACTGCTACAAATTTGTGGCTTAAATATAGGAATGAGTTATCTTCATTCTGGAGTCTAGAGACCCAATATCAAATTTTCAGAAGGCTTTTGTCTCAGAGTTTCCACTGATTTGAAGTTTCAACATGACCAAGGCAACTCAAGAACAACATTTAACTAGGACTGGCGTACAGGTTCATACAGAGGTTCAATTCATTATCATCATAGCAGGAAGCATGGCAGCATCCAGTCAGGCAGACATGGTGCTGGAGAAGGAGCTGAGAGTTATTTATCTTGTTCTGAAGGCAATAAGGAGAAGACTTCTCCCAGGCAGCTTTCAGGATAATCACAAAGCCCACCACCACAGTGACATGCTTTCTCCAACAATGCCACATCTCCTGAAAGTGTCACTTTTCATCGGCCAAGCATATTAAAACCACCTTCTGAGAACTGCGAAAGAGCATTTTCTGAATTTGTTATACAGCTTTGCTGATTTTCTACCTTCTAGTATATTTTTGTTTTTGAAGCTTCATTCAGATCTTTTTATTCATTTTCATATGAAATTTTAACATCTTTATTCATTTTTCAGTTCTTAATATAATATCATATCCATCACGTTGACTATGTTCTATTATATTATCCTGATTTTATCTATATTACCTATTAATAATCCTATTTCCAAACAAGATTGCAATATGAGACCATGTAATTAGGAAATGTATTATATTTTACTTATTATTTTATATATGAATAGATGTACGTCCTACATGGATATTTGTCTACCAAAACTGGAGTCATAGAAGATTGTAGGCTACTCTGTAGGAACTTGGTACCAAACCAAGTTCCTCTTCACAGTTGTAATATTTCTTCAACCCTTGTAATTTACAATTTTAAATGCACTAGTATTAATCATATGCAATTCAGCTAACAATAATACAGCAATTTATTTAGTTTGAATCAATCAATGATGTTTGTTTACTACAAATCTTGTTCACAATAATGGTCCATGTTTAGAGGAACCTTAACATTCATTTGTTTATGATATCTCCAAAGTTCACAGAAAAGCACTTGATATAGATCAAAAATTCCATATACATTTAAAAGAGAAAATAAGTGATACTTATTGAAGTATTTGTCTATTGTGTTATATGAGAAGCACTATCAATATTTCTGTTATCATTTTAACGCATCCATTGATTTTGAAACGATAGCGTTGACAGTTCTGCAAAACATTCCAAAATGACTTTATTTTCAAGAGTGCCAATTACTAAGAGTGCCTTCATTGTTAAAGATGCCAATATGTGCAAACTAGCGTGATTTATTGTTGCAAAGTAAGTTCACTAAGAAAGTATTTATTTATTATAAAACTATGATATGGGTTAATAAATTTAGTGACATTTTCAGAAAAAATAAGTATGACTACATCTTAGTTCTTATTTGTCAATTGCACTAATCAGTGATTCTGCAAGCACAGTTTATAATAGCTTTGTCTGTTTGGCATATACAAGCATGCTCATACAGCACACATCAGTGACATTTAAAAGTATTATATCTTCTATAAAATTGAAAGCACTGAACTTGCAGAAACTTTATTTCCCTTTTCTTTGGGAAAATCAGTTTAAGGGTAAAGCCAGCCGTGGTGGTACACACCTTTAATCCCAGCACTTGGGGCAGAGGCAGGCAAATTTCTGAGTTCGAGGCCAGCCTGGTCTACAGAAGTGAGTTCCAGGACAACCAGGGTTACACAGAGAAACCCTGTCTCATGCTCTAGTGGCATAAATGCTATTGTGTGCACAAGCAATAAAATCACTTTGAGTACAAAAAAAAATTACAAAGATTTTGTGCTATTGAATATTTTACTTAATTTGTTTTCTTTCTTTTAAATAATAAAGCACAGAAATATTCTAGAATAAAGATCCTCAGAAATAAACTCCAGAAAGGACCCAGTTTTCTTGCTGTCATTTATAAGACTACTAATATGAGCAGAAACCGTGAGGTATGCTCTCAGAAGACACAAAAGCACTGTGCCATTTCATTGCGGACTAAAAAGGTTGATAAAGAACTTTCAGTATAAATTCATGCCGCTGTTGTGTAACAGTTTCCTCGGAGATGAAATATTTCAGTGTGGAAGGAGGTCCCTGAAGACTCAGGGAATTCCAGGTTGGAGTATTTCCTGCAGATAGGAGAAGCAGCGTTCATGAGGCTGCTGGGGAAAGGAACTTTACATGTCTGGGAAAGTAAAAACATAACAAGCTTCTTACAACAATTCCTCAAGGTTCTACAAGCTAGAAACTACTGGTGAAGTTTGGGGAAAGAAACTCTGTAACTTCTGTGCTTGCAGAATGGCTGCTTTCTGGTGACATCACCTGTGTGGGGTGGACATTTCATTGGCACTGCCTTTTGGTTCTCCCTGAGTCTGAAAGTACCCCTCTCTCACATTCCCGCAAGTAGCCCCAGTAAACTCATTGGTTTGTCAAGGCAGTCATTGGAAAAATGATTTTGGTATGCCGTCATTTCTGCGTCTGGGCTAAATGGATATTCGTGCTATACCCATATCCACTGAAAAAAAAGTCATACAGAACATTTGCTGCCTGTGAGAAATCATAAGGGATATTCTTATTAGCCCCTGTGTCCAGGAGACCGCCATCAGCTCTGCCTCCAGCCCAGGCATTCCCAGTCCCTTGAGACTGTCAAGTCAAAGGAGTGTGCAGAATAAATTAAAGTTAAAATATTGTCCAGAAGAGACCATATGTTTGAGCAGACTGTATTTGCCTTGATGGGGGGATGTAAGTGTTAAGAGAAATCATGTCCCTCTTGTCAGAAAATTGAATTAGGACCGGAAGGAAGAGGGAGATTGTAGACAAGGGAGCCAGGAAGCTTAACAGATATTCTACTGAAATTAACAGATGTAAGACTAGTGGCCAAAACAACCTTAATCATTTTACTTTTTCCCCTGAGAAATTGACTTTAAAAAATGTTAATTTTTAAAATATGTGCTCTTTCTAGTTTTTCTACAGCATACAATTTTCAAAGCTTACAGAAAAACTAATGTTGACAAATTTACTAGTTAATAACAAAATTAAAAATATTCAAGCAATCCTTTGATAGCTCAGTTGGTAGAACAAATAATATTATACAAACCACATAGATTAATATTAGAAATTATATATATATACATATATATATATATATATATATATATATATATATATATATATATCTATATATATCAGATAATAAACAATGAGACCATGACTTTGAAGGGAAGAATTGAGGGGTATATGGTATGGGTTTGAGAGAGAAAGGGAAAGGAGAAATGTTGTATTTATATTTTCACAAATATTTTTAAAATTAAAAACAAACAAATACCGAAATTAAGAGAGGGCTGCATTCTAGAATCCAGGAGGAAACTGCTACCAAAAACCAGCAAAGATTCTTCCGGTTACAAAAAATATCATATTTATTTAATTTCTACTTTATGTCAATTAAGAAATGAACAATGATTTCTTTTGTCAGAAAACATACTTCCTTATGTACATGTAGAAAACAATAATATAAAATATCCCATTTGAGAGCATGTTAATATGTTACTAGAAAATAATATAAAGCAAGGGATGGGATAGATTACTGGAGACCACACATTGGTTGGCTGAAAATGGTATTAATTAAAATGCAAATCAGTGACTGATTTTCAGTGAGGAATTTTAATCCAGCAACATAGCTACTCTGTTCAAAAGTTCACATCCAAAGACCCTCCAGGTCTGTGTAATTTGGCTGGAATACAGACGAAGCTTTAATCTCAGAAGACAGAGGAAAGCAGACCTTTTAGTTTGAGATCAGCCTGATTTAGAGGAAGTTTCAGGTAAAGAGAAGCTTAGGTAGGAGACAGAGGCCTATACAGATCTCTAAGTTCTAGTCAGTTGGTTTGGTTGAGTAAGTGAGTTGAAATGGAGTACAGTGAAATGGAGTTCATGGCAGTTCAGTTCATGGAGTTCAGAGTCAGTTTACACATGGACAGTATTACAGAAACTGGCTGCAGAACAACAGGTGAAGACAGAATGATCCAGAAAATGAGAGGGACAAGAAGATATGAACGGATTGTCAGAGTATGTTTAAGGACAAGAAAAGCAATTCAGTGAGAAGCTGAGAGAATTGTGATTCAATCAGTCAGACTGGAAAGGAGTTTGGGCCAGTACAGTTGAGTTGAACCAACCAGCCAGAGTTCAGAAAGAACTAAAAAAGGATGGGTGTATTCACCAATAAGTCTCTCGATGACAATTACATCAGGCAAATGAAATTGACCTGTGTGGTATGAACTGTATGTCTGTCTCGGGATATTGTTCCACCACAGGAACAGCAGGTAAAGGGTGATTCCAATCTATGAAATCAGTGATTTTAGTGTAAGAAAAAAAATATCAGCAGAAGCATTGAGAATTAGTTCTAATGCAAATGGAATGAATATAAGAAACTGGGAAAACAGTCAAAAATATACTCAATGTTTGTTAATCAATAACTGAACTGGATATTGACTGAAACAAATCCAGTATGTGAAGGAAAATTAAAGGAGTGGTTCTAAGTGAATTGCTGTGCCTATTGGGTTTTCGTACTGAAGTTTAGTAAGAAGAAGCAGAAATTTTGAATTTCACAAATGATTTCCTGTACATTTAGATAATGTGTAGGCAGGAAGCATATGAATTAAAAATAAATCATTGAATCAGATATACCATGCATGGATAGCTAATAGATAAGTGATAAATGGTAAATGATAAATAGGTGGTATATACACATAAAGATTGATAAAAGAAAGATGATGCATTATAAAGTCAACCTTATAAGGGATGTCAGAATAGCTTAGACCATATGTAGTTTCTTGGCCTCTTTTTACTGACCATTTTTCTTGAAAGGGTATATTTAAAATTTCATTCCCCAGGGCACCTACATTAAAGTCTTGAGAATCCACTTTAATGCAACAGGAGTGAAGGGAAGGAAGGAGTATGGAAGAAGAAGAACTCAGGCACCATTTAGAACACTTATCAGTTAATTGTTAATAATACTTTCTTACGTATTATGCAAATTTCACTTTTTAGTTTTGGACCCTGATGAAAGAGACTGAGGTCCCTATTTTACATATCAAAGCAGACTTGGCTTCTAGGTTCTCCCAGCATTCCTCAGTCCTTATCTGGCATACCCTGCCCACAACCCTGCACTTTCCAGCTCAGTGACAAGGTTGCCCTTCCACTAGATGTTCTTCCATATATAATCCAGACATTTTGGTTTCCCTGCTCTTCCCCCCCAGTCCCTACCCCTGGCTCCTCTCTATGAATGCAGGCCCTTTCTCTCCTCCTTTTCCCCCTGTATACCCCTTTGTCCCCACAGTAACTTTTTTGGCCTATGTCCTTGGGTTAGTGAACGTTCAGGCCCAAGTGCTTCTTCATAGTAAATCTCCATTTAATATAATCTAATCTGGCTTGAATTGGCTCATTCAACTGGCAGAGAAATAACCTATCAGTAACCAATACACTTAGGGAATGAAAATACTGAAAGAACACATCTGGTGTTGTAATTTTAGTTAGAAGCATCTCAGAGCTGACCAAGAACTTAAAGGTAATGAGTATCCTCCTTATAGGTTTTCTTGCTACCAAGTTCTATGTGAAAATGACAATTTGGCAGACCATCATATTCAGAACAGAGAAGCATGACCACTTATTTACAAAATAAAACCTTGAAAGCAAAACAGCTATGGAATATTTAAAAATATTCAACCATGAAAGAGATTAAATACTAACCTTCCATGTAGGCTGGAGAATATAGAGGAGTGTGTGGAGAAACTGTGTCTTGCTAGATTCAGTATACCACATACAAACAATGGAACAGGAGAATCAAGTTTGAATTATCTAAAGACAGTCTTTAAATATGTGTGCCAACGTTTGATACAGAAGAGAATTACAATGAAAGAAGATATGCACTGGTCTCTACTGTTATTTGGCTCTCTACTCTATACCAGCCCTAGAACTTGACTTAATGTTTTGAGATAAAAGTAGATTTAAAAAAAATGTTAAAAAAAAGTAAGGAGCATAAATTCAAATAAGTAAATATTCAATGCTGGATACTCAGAGGACTGAGAAAAAAACATTGAGTTTAATCTAGTCTTCCATGTTGAGGGATCACTGAATAGAGAGTTCTGTTCCAGATAGCTGATGTATCAATAAAGATGAGAGCCACATGTTAGGCTTGTCTTGTGATTATAAACCTTCACTGATATCCTACAAGATAAAGATCTGTCTCTGGTAGAACCTTCAAAGCCAAAAAAGATATATATATACAGTCTGCAGGTTGAGAATTGATGGATTGCTTTGAAAACCACAATAACGTTGCTTCCTGTTTTTCCTGCTTTGTGCTCAGAAATCATATACTATCAGGTCTACAAAGCTTAAAATTGTGTGTATTTAGGTGTGTGTGTGTGTGTGTGTGTGTGTGTGTGTAAGCTCCTGCATATGTGCCATAAAGCTCAACTAGATAGTAGAAGACAACTTGCTGGAGTGGGTCTCTCATTTTGCTACATGGAACCCACAGATCAAACTTAAGACAACAGGCTTAGCAACAAGTAGTTTAACTTGACAGCCCATTTTCCTTGCTGTCAGATATTTAAGAAACATCTAAAGTGACATGATAATGCCTGTGCCAGGAGATAACATGTACGTATGTTGGTATTCTATCTAAACTCCACCCAGACAGTTCCTGGCAGCAGCCAAGAATGCTCCTCCAAACAGTTACCTGGCAACAGCCAGGTAAGCTTGGCCCACTATAAAAGGGGCTGCTTGACCCCTCCTCTCTGTCTTGTTCTCTTGTCTCTCCTATGCTCTTGCCTCTCTCTTATATCTTGCCCCCTCTCTCCCCAGTCCCTTCTCCCTCTCTCCATGTAGTCATGGCTGGCCCCCACTTCTCTATACTCTTCTTCTCTCTGCCTTTCTCTGCCTGTACTACTCTCTTAATTCCCTTCCCCATGCCCTAAGTGAACTCTATTCTGTACTATACCAGGTGTGTGTCTGGTCCTCAGGGGAAAGGGATGCCTCAGCATGGGCCCACCGAGGCACTGGGCCCACCCAGGCACTCCCTTCTCCCCACATCCCTTCAGAACACAATCTTACAGCTCTTTATCTTTTTACGATCACAACACATATCCCACCAAAGGTCTAGCTTAAAGAAAAGGAAGAAGATCCAGGGAATCAAATCAATTCTAGTTCACATAATTAATTTGGATCCGAACCAGAATAATTTTAAAATTTATTTAACTATATCATGTGGATGATTTATTTTAGGTAATGCTAGTATATTGAAATTCAGAATAATTATTACTACTTACTCTAAAATTTAGAATCAAAAGTAAATAATTACAATTTATTAAAAAAAGAATTTAAATGATAATAGTAATGGAAATAGTTACTGCCATATAACAGTCCTAATGCTATGCACATGCATCACTACACACATAAACATACATTACTAAATTAATTAATTTTTATAAAGGCTGGTAGGGTTGACGTAGAGAACAGAAGAGTGTGGTATGTGGGATGAGCTGGAATATCTAACAGTAACTGATCAATTTGACAAAACATTTGTTTCTAGCTAGTATCATTGACAGATCACATTGGAGTAAAATAATCATTTTACACTATTGCTAAGTAAATATAGTGAAGACAATAACGAAGCAAACACAATGTAATAATGATCTATAAAATGATTGGAGACCCTGTATTCCATCCAATAGCTGGCTGTGAGCATCCACTTCTGTGTTTGCCAGGCACTGGAATAGCCTCACAACAGGCCGCAATATCAGCGTCCCTTCAGCAGAATCTTGCTGGCATAAGCATTAGTATCTAGGTTTGGTGGCTGATGATGGGATGGATTCCCGGATGAGGTAGTCTCTGGATAGTCCATCCTTTCATCTTAGCTCTAAATTTTGTCTCTGTACCTATATCCTTTCATGAGTATTTTGTTCCTTATTCTAAGAAGGAATGAAGTATCCACACAATGGTCATCCTTCTTGGTTTTCTTCTGTTTTGCATAATGTATCTTCGGTATTCTAAGTTTCTGGGCTAATATCTGCTTATCAGTGAGTCTGCTTGTGGACGTTGTACATCGTGGTGCGGAGCCTAGTGCGCACCACGATGTACAACGTCCACAAGCAGAGACTCCAAAAATGTACAATAGAAAAAAGAAAGCATCTTAAATAAATGGTGCTAGTCTAACTCCCTCTCTGCATGTAGAAGGATGAAAATAGACCCATATTTGTCACCTTGCACAAAGCTGAAGTGCAAGCAGATCAAGGACCTCAATATAAAACCAGATACATTGAATCTAATAGAAGAGAAAGTGGGAAAGAGCCTTGAACTCATTGGCACAGGGGCAAATTTCCTAAACAGAACTCCAAGGTCTCATGTTCTAAGATCAAGATTGATAAATGGGACCTCATGAAACTCAAAAGCTTCGCATGGGCAAAGGACATAGTCAATAAGACAAATTGGCAATCTACAAATTGGGGAAAAAATCTTCACTAAGCCCACATCTGATAGAGGGCTAATATCCAAAATATATAAAGAATTCAAGAAGTTAATCACCAAAAACAAACAACCCAATCAAAACTTGAGGTATAGAACTAAACCAAGAATTCACAACTGAGGAATCTCGAGCGATTGAGAGGCACCTAAAGAAGTCTTCAAAGTTCTTAGTGATCAGGGAAATGCAAATAAAAACGAGCTTGAGATTCCACCTTATATCAATCAGAATGGCTAAGATCAAAACCTCAGGTGACAACACATGTTGGAGAGGATGTGGAGAAAGAGGAACATCCTCCATTGTTTGTGGGATTGCAGACTGGTATAACCACTCCGAAAATATTTCCAGTTCTTACCTAGAGAAAAACAACCCTTTTGTCCTACCCAGGCAACTGGGCATACACATATATACTCACTTACCAACACACAAAGACATTTAAAACTTTTTAAAATTAATAGACAATCTAGGATGCTCCTTACCGAAATGCTAAGTGCTGGGTTCACCTGGGCATCTCTCAGCTCAATTTGCATGTCACCAGCTTTTCAGTTTTAAATAGTGATCACATCTTACTCACATGATCACAAACATCCTGTTCATACAGCTTCAATTTTGAAATGGAATCATGTGGTTAAATTCCTCTTCCTTTTCTATAAGAGCTATTTGCAGTTCATCATAGGGCAGGAAAGACTTATGTATTTCCTATATTTGGAAACATGAGAGCCTTAATTTTCTTTCCTGGCTTTCTACCAACAATCTTCACTAATCAGCCAGTGTAAAGTTCTAGCAGAATCTGAAGTTGACTTTTGTGAAGTGGGAAAACATGAAAATTATCTAAACTATTCATAAAATGCAGGGACTCAAACCTAAATGTAAGCAAAAAAAACTCTAATAATCTCTAAGATTTTATATTCCCAACAATGCTATCATTAATGATTGACTTTTAGAGAAAAAAACTGAGCATTTTAAGATCTATTAAAATTACAATTTTTCAGTAAAGATGAATAGGTAGGGAAATATTTCTCTTAGTTTTTTTTTCCTCTATCATCTTGAAAGTTATAAAATGACTACACCTAATTGAAAGCCCTACAAATTGTGAAAATAATTTAAATGTGTAATGAACACACATAAAATTCAGCCATCATTTGTATACACCTTAGTTTTCTCAAATTATAATCCCTTAAGTATTATTTATATACATATACATATATATATATGTGTATACACACACATATATATATACACATATACATATATACATACACATATACATCCATAGATACAAATCATGCTTGGCGTAATGTTTCAAGTTAATTTCTAAACCACTGAAACAATTCTACCCAGATTATTTAAAAACATTGTTTAATTTCTAGCAATATATATTATCAATAGGTATTCAGGCAGTCATATGGCTTCTTAAAAATCACAATTTTTATAAAGATATAAGTAGTCCACCCTTAAACATTCATAAAAGATTGCACTCTGACAGTCTTTTTCCTCCATTCAACAACTATTCATTGAGTTTTTATCACATGCCATGTATTATTGTAAGTAGTATTGAAATGAATGTAAATGAGAATCAGTTTCACCCACTGAAACTTGATTCTATTGAAAGGCAAGCATTATTATGTAAGGAGTTAATATGCTTTATCTATCAGAGTATAATAAAGACCATATCCATTGAATGTGCCCAGGATTCTTCACAGTCAGTGAATACAAACAGCCCATGGGCCCTGGATGTGATTCAGTAGTGGAGTCAAGCATATTCTGAGTCCTAGAGTTGTTTCCCAGAAAAATAATGAAAACATTCATGGCTTTGGCATATGACAACTTAACTAGAGACCTTAAAACATTTGTATCTTGGGTATTCTAAGTGCAAAACAGAAGAAAACCAAGAAGGATGACCACTGGGTGGATACTTCATTCCTCCTTAGAATAAGGAACAAAATACTCATGAAAGGATATAGGTAC
>NC_034602.1:39596521-39637604 GCF_900095145.1 Mus pahari | reverse complement strand
TGTAAATAAAGAAAATAATAAAAAAGAAAAAAAGAAAAAAAACATTTGTAGTAGTAGAGTAGTAATAATAATAATAATAATAATAATAATAATAGACTTGTGACAGCAAAATCTAAAAAACAAAACAAAACTAAAAAACAAAAACAACCAAAAATATTTGTAATCATGATTATTTATTTATTTGGATATGATGGAAAATTTGATGATTCAGTTTAAGAGTTGAGAGACCAACCTGGTCAGAGACAGCTATTGAATTTATGTTTTTTTTTTAACATCATTAATCATGTTTTAAAGTCCAGACACTATCCCCTTCCAGGTCTGACCTGTGAGAGTTCCTCATCCTATTCCTCCCTGTGACCCCTGGTTCTGGTCCAAAGAGGATGTGCCCACCCCCGACTCCAGACCTCCCCATGTGGCCTAAAACTTCCCTCAGTGAGGCCAGACCAGGCAGTCCTCTGCTGTAGATTTGTCTGGGGCCTCATATCAGCTGGTGTATGCTGCCTGGTTGGTGGCTCAGGGTATGAGATATCTCAGGAGTCCTGGTAGTTGAAACTGCTGGTCTTCCTATGGGGTTGCCCTTCTCCTCAGCTTCTTCCAGCCTTTCCTTACTTAACCACAGGAGTCACCAGCTTCTGTCCATTGGATGGGTGCAAGTATCTTTATCTGACTCAATCAGCTACTTGTTGGGCCTCTAGGAGGGCAACCATGCTAGACTGCTGTCTATGAGCACACCATAGCATCAGTAATCAGTGTCAGGCTTTGGATCCTCCCCCTGAGCTGGATCCCAAATTGGGCTGGTCACTGAACCTCCTTTTCCTCAGTCTCTTCTCCATTTTTGTCCCTGAAGTTCTTTTAGACAGGAACAATTCTGGGTCAGAGTTTTTGATTGTGGGATGGCAACCCCATCCCTCCTTTTGCTGCCCTGTCTTTCTACTAGAGATGGACCCTATAAGTTCCCTCTCTCCACTCTTGGGCATTTCATCTAATGTCCCTCCCTTTGAGTCCTGAGTATCTCTCACTTCCCAGGTTTCTGGTACATTCTTGAGGGCCAAGTGAGTCTTGAAGATTAAACTTAGACTACTAGCCTAGATCTTTACCCATTGAGACTTCTTATTGTTCCCAGAAACATTTTCATTATAATTATTTTTGTGCATATGTTGAGAAACCAATCAGAATATATCCAAACTTATATACAACATAAAACAGAAATTGGCAATGATTATATAATTGACAAAAACTTTAAAAAATTAAATGACCATAGTAGGTGCAAAAAATGTGCACTGAAGAAAGTACACTCTACCCAAGAAATGTTTTCTGAAAAACTGGATATTGATGTGTTCAGGATAGAAAATAGATGTCTCCCCATACTATATCAAAACTCAAATGAGAAATAGATCTAAGGCATCAATGTATGACCCAAAACTTTTATATTTCTAAGAGGAAATAAACATTTTAAGATTTATAGATAGATGTGGCTAACTGAAGATTCCATTTGTTCAAAGAATAATAAAAAGAGTCCACAAATTTAATCTAACTAAACATTTATGCCGAAAGGGACCATTTATAGAGGGAAAAGACAAGAAAACATTCTTGCCAATTGTTCATCTTATTATCTAGACAGCATAGAGAACAAAATAAACTAAACAATGGGTAATAAAATTAAGACATGGGAGAATTGGCTGAACAGACACGATTTGAAAAAAAAAATACGTATTGTCAAAGAACATGTAAAACATCAATGGTCAATGAACAACTTTAGCCATTAGACAAGTGCAAACCAAAATGAAGCAGAGATTCTGGCTCATCACAAGAATGTTTATGATCAGTAAGAACAGTCACTGCTGACAAGTGTGCAGGGAAATGATGCCTTTATATAAGGTTGGTGGGAATTTAAGTTGCTGAAGCTCTATAGAAATTATCATTAAAGACTCTGGGAAAAAAAAGCAAAATTTTACTATGTATCTATTAATTAACCCTGGAAATATACCCAAAGAAATCAATGCAAGCCTACAACAGAGAAATTTGCAAAGACATGTTTATTGTGACACAGTTTCCAGTAGCCACGTCTTGGAATCAACTTAAGTTTTAATTGCTGGATAACTGGACATAGGAAATGGAATATATGAATACAGTGGAGTGCCCTTTTGAAAAATAAAATTAGACATTTTCTAGAAATAGGATTATATTGAAGTCTATCACTTCAAATGAAAAAAATGAAAACTTGTACAAATATGATGTTTATCTCATTTGTATAGGATAAGAAAATATTTATGAAACTGTAAATGGGACCAGTTTGGAAAAACAGGAGTAAAAGAAAAGCGGAGAGATAATGGGGCATGTGCATGGAATATCATAGTAAAAACGGCATCTTGTGCAATTTATTTATGCTAATGACATAATGTAAGAAATAAAAAGCATGTCAAATTCAAATGTCCATGAAAGTTTTTGAAAGGTATCTATAAAATATTCATAGCATTCAAAAAAGAAATAGCCTTGTTTCATTTCTTTCTGCAATACCAAACGTTCTTCCGATACATACATACAAAATTAAAATAGCCATATCGCCTTCTGAAATTGTAGTTCTTTTCTCAGTTTCACATGCAATTGATGCAGCTCTCAGGTTTGACATACTGCCTATTGCTGAACATTTCATGTTGCTATTCATTTGCATTTTCCAGATTATTGTGATGATTTTCGAATATTTTAAACTAGTTTGCCTTATTATTATCAAATTATGCAAGTCATGTAAATATCTTGACAGGAGTCACTGGACCATCACATTCCTATTTTCTCTGAATTTCTTGCATTCCTTTTATTCTATCCTAATGGTATAACTTTTCAATTAAACATTTTAACAATGTATTCTGAATATTAGATAGAGTCTAATATTTTCATTTTGTTTCTTTGTTATTTTTGATCTCTAAGGAACTTTTGAATATTCCCAAATCAAAAAGATATTTTTTGATAATTTGCTTCAAAATATTTTTCACTTTTTATAACTTAGGTTGAGACATCTAGAGAATTTCTAATTATTTGTACATGTTGTTACATAATGTCATCAATCTAAAGTGTCTACTTGCTTTAATATATCTTACAAAAGCAAAATAAAATTAGATTACAATGAAATCGTTGAAGATAATTGCTGGTTTCAGTTATCCTTAAAGTTCCAAGTTTCTTCAGAGTTTCCAGTGAGTATGAAATTTCCACTGACTTACTCAGTTCTACTAAGTTATCTGGAGATTCTGATGCCAGTGACACACCTGATTGTGTAGTTCCCCTCAATTCTGAAAGATATCTATTTGTTTTTCAAATAAGCCTTTTTCTCACACAAGATTGCTTTGGATAATTTAAATGCTTTGCATGGTAATGTACAGTTTTCTACCCAGTTTACTTATTTCTAAGAAACAACTTCTCCCATTTTTATATTTTTGACAAAAGCATTTGGGAACTAAATTATAGAGAATGCAAATATTCATCCTTATGAGATTTCCAATTTTTTAAATTTTCATATTTCTCAAGGTAGTTTTAATGCCTCAGCATTACACAGGAAGAGTGACTACAGTTGTTTAAATGAGCCCATGGCCAATGTAATGTCTTGTTATGTCTTAACACCCATTTTGAAACAGTGGCCATTATACCCATGGGGAGAATGATCCCTCTGCCTTGTTTAATTTGGCTTGAGAGGTGCCTGGTGCAATGTCACAGGCTCTCTTGCTCTGTGTTTTCTTACAAGCATCTGTTTTGCACATATAATTTGCTGTTACTGACAACACGGAATGTTAAGACTCTGTATAGTAGTTCTTCCTGGAACTGAACATTCCATAATAGTATAACAAGTTTCTGTTTCTTGTAAGTTCCTTTAAATACAAATGTTAACCTCTGTTTTCCTCTCTGTCTCTGTCTCTCTGTCTCTGTCTCTGTGTCTCTGTGTCTCTGTCTCTCTCTCTCTCTCTCTCTCTCTCTCTCTCTCTCTCTCTCTCTCAAAAATGGATTTTTTTTTCTTGCATAATATACCCTGATTATAGTTCTCCCTCCCAGTTCCTCTCCACCTCCCCTTTCACCCAGATCCACTCCTTTCTGTTTCTCATGAGAAAACAGACATTTAAGGGATAAAAATAAAATAAAATGTAAGATAAAACAAAAACTAACCATCTAAACAGGACAAAACAGACAGAAAGAAAAGAGCTCACGAAAGGTCAAAATAATCCCATAAAGGCTCTAAATTAGAAGCTATACTATATGCGCTAAAGAGTTGCAAGGTTAAAAATGGGAAAAGAAAACATACTTAAAAACAAACATAAAAGAAAAGCTTTGACGCAACACCAGGAGAAAAAGGAACCTCTAAGGATGTGATTAAGTTTGTTTTCTGTTGACCATCTGCTGCTGGACATCCAGCTTATGCTGAAGACTGGTTTGTTTCACCAGTGAGGTTCCCTTGGTAAAAATAGATTTTTCAGTTGCAAGTGGTTATCAACTGGAAATAGCTTCTGGGTTGACAATGAGGGCCTGGGTCCACTACTTTCAATTCTAAGATCCCAACTGGTATAGACCTGTGCAGGCCATGTGCATACCATAAGCTTGTCGCCTCAGTCTTTCTGAGTTCATATGTATTCCAATCTTGCTCATTTAGAGGACCTTGACATTTGGTGTTCTCCACACCCTCTGCCTCCTCTTCACTGAGTTCCCCAAACCTTGATAGGGGTACTTGATGGAGACATCTCCTTTAGGGCTGAGATGTCCGAAGTCTCTTCTCTCAGCAAGGTATTGGAGTGTGGGTCTCAGTACTTGTTTCCACCTGCTGCCGGAGGAAGCTTCTCTGATGATATATATATTTTTAACTTGAAAAAAAAAAAATCCTTTGCATGTCTTTAACTGAAAATGCATATTTTCTATCCTTGTTGTTTTTATTTCAAACAATTCCAATAGAATTACTTGCAAATTTTCTTGGTTACTTGTTCTTTCAGATCTGTATAATATAGTACCTTGTATAACTGGTGTCTATGGTCATACGATGATAAACATCTTCATTATTTTTTGAAAGCATTATACAAGAGTTGTACATGTATTATCGTATTACATTAGAATAATGGAAATTAACAAAAATTTAATTGTGTAATGAATAAATTAATGCTATAGTATTTCTCGTTCAGAGTGGATTTTTACTTCCACACAAAATATTTGCCCACGATTTGTGTTGTCCTAACTGGGGGAAATGGTGAGGTTTGCTACTGGCATCTAGTGGACAGAAATCAACAAGGTTATTAAATTTTTACACATCCTATGATGTAGAGGATAGCTCTAAATATCAAATAATTTTGTCTCATAAATCCATAGTTCAAATTTTTGTGTATCTACACATGTCCTTCAATGGTATTAGGTGTCAGTATTTTATGTTCTTTACTCAAACTCCTAGTCTCATGATAATCACAAGTGTTATAAATATATTAAAACATTTACTTATCCCTAATCTTATTCAGCAATTCGTCACCTACAGATAATCACTGTTCAAAGTTACTATACAGGCAACCAAGGATGCTCCCCCATCACAAACCTATTTTACTTCCCATGTGTTCTGTATGTATTTATCATCCTCAATGAGTACCTGCAGCCTTATCTTTTGTTTCCCAATATGTTCTTATGGTTTCCTTCTTTCAATATTAATACTGTACATTCACATCATGGGTTATTCATCGCTGCTATAATAATGGACAGGTGTTTATTTTCAATTACTTGTCATGACATATAGTGTAGTGATATATTTTCTTGTGAAATATTACACATTTTAAGTAACTATGTCACGTAGATATAGACATGGTATGGTGGTTGGATGAATAATCTCTCACAAGTTTTGTTCATCATCCATAGAAGAAGAAGACTCAGTATATATATGCCTTTGTATCTAATAGAATTTCTGCAACTGCATCCAAGTTAAAATGAATTCATTCTGTGTTCAGAGTGAGCGGCCTTGGGACACTCAGTTCTAAATGGGACAGATGTCTCCATGAAATCCCTACCTCGTGGCTCAGGAAGTTCTGAGGAAGAGGAGGCAGGAAGATGGTAGGAGCCTCTGGAGATAGAGAACACCAAGGAAAGACAGTCTCCTAGACACAACAGGACCGAAGCCTACATGAACTCACAGGGATGGCAGCAGCAAGCACAGGGCCTGCACAGGTCTAAGCCAGGCAGGGTTCCAATGGTGATCCAGGGAGTAGACACAAGGCCCCATCACAAACTTAGGATGTATCTCCAGATGATAACTACTCACAGAGGATAAAACAGTGTTCAAACATAGTCACACTGAGTATAAAAACCATATTTACAAGCAGGTCCCATGCCCAGCAGTAGATACCCAATGCAAAACAAACTCAATTATATTTTTGAAGTGATTTTTTTTTTTCTGAATAAGCTTTGCGACGGTTTATTTTTATTTATTTATTTGTTGTCTTTGCTACATATCTTTGACATATATATTATGGTTTCATTTTATTTTGTCTTTAGGGATTTTCTGTGTATCAGTGTCTATATGTGTTACTTGTACATGTTTTACCCAATTTTGTCTGTGTGATTGTTTGCACTACTTTGTGGATTATTTGTTTTCACATTATTTTACTTTATCATTACATCATTAGTTTCTATAGATTTATATAGATTTCTTCATAATGTCATAATCTTGATATCCATTGGTATTTGAAATCTGATGAATCTTCATTGCCTCCATTCTCTCTGTGATTATTAGTGAAGTAAGTAATTTTCATTTACTGAAGTGTGGTACAAAAATTAATTTCATGCTATTCTCATTCTTCTGTGGAAGGTCAAAAGGGATTTTCTTCAAATCCTAATATATAGGGTGATATAACACATTCTGAACACTTTGTCTAAAATATTATAAATGCCGTTTCAAATAATAGGATTTACTTTTATCATTTTAAATTGTGTTTTTAGTAGAAGTCATTTAATTTTTATGTCATAATTTTCATGTCTTATTTTTCTTTCTAGTAAATAAAGTATTGTCATAAAGCTGTTGTACTCTGTTATTCTAAATGTTTAATATGTTTAGTATAATATTAATTTTTAGCAATGTAAAGCTTATTCATGTTCATAATACTATATAGATATTTACTTTTTCAAAGATTAAAATAAATATCACTTTAATCATTTATTGAGCAATATAATTCCTTCATTTGAATTTAATATGAACTCTGACCTATACTTTAAATGGCTCTATTTAGAATTTTATATTTTACCCCAATCATCCATTTGTCTTCTAATAACCATTCATCATGTAGTCATAAAATATAAAATTTTGAAATAGTTTTGATATATAGGAGGTCTGATGCTTTATTTTCTTAGTCTTGAAGAACATAATTGACATTCTTAGCCCTTTTAACACTCCTGAAAAATTTTAAGATCAAGTTGTAAATCTCCAGAATCAACACTGGAAGAATTTAATTTCAAATGAAGTTGAACTAACAATTTAAACATTATTTGGGATATTTATTATATTAAGGCATGTTATTCCAATCTTGAAGTACTTCCCTGTAGCCACAGATAGTTATTTCTTATAAACTACAGTAATTTATTCAGATTTTCACTGGCTACTAATGGTATCTGTGAACCTTCTGATTGGCTCATAGATTTATTCCCAAAAGTTTCATTAACTCATTACTGATAGTATATATGCATATATCTACATTTATATCTATATTATCTATCTATCTATCTAGTGAGAATCTTAAGTAAGTTAAATTTTATCTTTAAAATATTTTTCTCTTAAGTACCCAAGGAGCTGTAGGGGGCTGCAACCCTGTAGGTGCAACAACAATATGAACTAACCAGTACCCCCCTGAGCTCATGTCTCTAGCTGCATATGTAGCAGAAGATGGCCTAATCGGCCATCATTGGGAAGAGAGGACCCTTGGTCTTGTAAACTTTATATGACCCAGCACAGGGGAAGGCCAGGGCCAAGTAGTGGGAGTGGGTGGGTAGAAGAGCAGGGGCGGGGGGTGGGGTATAGGGAACTTTCAGGATAACATTTGAAATGTAAATAAAGAAAATAATAATAAAAAATATTTTTCTCTTTTATTCCCAAGTTTTACATTAACCTTACTTATGAAAGGGTTTTGACAAGTGCTCAGTTGTAAAAGTGGCTGCAAGTTTGCTGTGTGTGTATGATTTAAATGGTAGTCTTGGAAAATGTAATACATGATAATAATTTTTTAAAGACTTAGTCCGTATCTTTAACAAGATAAACATGTTTTCTTTATTTAATATTTGCCAAATTATTGATTGTGAAGTAATAAATTCTATCAGATTTTACAAAATTATAACTGAGTGGTAATTAATATCATGCTAACTATACCCACTATTTTATAAATATTATTAATGGCAGGGTATAGGTATTAGGCTTTTATAAAAATATATGCTTCTGATATTTTTCTTTATGTAATATTTTCTACATGAAGCTTGGAATGCTTCCAAATGTGGCTTTAAACATGTGCCACTGATTTTAAAGTTAATATCAAACAGAAAGTGTAGGAACTGTGATTATGAATGTTTATGTTCATAATGACAGTATTTTATGATCTTTTGAGCAGATATTTATTTAATTAAAATGTTAAATATTTGGGGAGGCTGAAAATGGCTGAAGCATATGTAAAAGTCATAGGGAATGAAACATTAGAGGACAGATGAAATTTATCATGGAAACCAAAGTTACGTTTATGGTAAATGGATCCTGGCAGAGAATCCTAAATAAAGAGAAAAGACTTTGGACAAGAAATCATAAAACACTGACACTGGTAGAAGATGTACACAATTATGAGTCAGAAGCATTAAGGTTTTGCTTTCCATCCCAACCACATCTGCCCCTCTCTCCAATCCTCTGAGTCCCTCCTTTCATTTGCACGTGTTACTCCCTCCACCTTTTACAACACTCCTTTCCTTCTCCCCAGAAAAGGAGAGGATTCCAGTGGATATATCAAGTTGCAATCATACAAGGCCCATCTTTTGAGACTAGAATAGTCAGCCCATTTAGGGACAAAGAGGAAAAAGGGCAGGCAATGGAAGCAGCGACAGCCCATGAGCCTGCTGTACCCTTGTTCTTCAGTGTCCCATGAAATCAAGGATGGTGATACTTGCGAGTAGAGGCATGTTTTAGCTATCCTGGTATTTTTGGTTTTCCCTATGAAGTTGAATATTGTTTTTTGAATAGGATTGCGTTGAAACTTTGTATTGAATCTGTTGATTGCTTTTCGAATGTAACCATTTTTACCATGTTAATCTAACCTATCCATAAGTATAGGAAAGCATTCTATTTTCTGATATCTTCTTTAATTTCTTTTTTTCAAAGACTTGAAAATTTTGTCATAAATGACTCTCATTTGCTTGACCAACCTATTTATCATTTCTGTATAAGATGGCTAAATGTTTTGAGTTAATGTTGTATCTAGTCATTTTACTAATATGCTTATTAGTTGTAGAAGTTCCCTGGTGGAATTTTTAGGGTCACTAATATATATTATAATCTGCAAATAGTGATACTTTGACTTCTTCTCTACTTTTTTGTATCCTCTTGGTCTTTAGTTAGCTTATTGGTCTAGCTAAAACTTCAAGTACTATATTGAATAGATATGAAAGGAGTGAACAGCTTTATTTTGTCCCTAATTTTAGTGGAATCGTTTCAAGTTTCTCTCCATTTAATTTAATGTTGACTTTATTGTGTTTAGGTATGTGCCTTGTATCTCTGCTATTTTCAATACTTTTAGCATGAAAGGGTGTATGATGTTGTCAAAGACTTTTCAACATCTAATGTGGTAGCCAAGTGCCTTTTTGCCCCTTTCAGTTTGTTTAAATGGTAGATTACATTGATGGATTTTAGTATGTTGAGCCATCCCTTTTATGAAACCTAATTGATTATGGTCAATTAAGTTTTTGAAGTGTTCTTAGTTTCAGTTTGTGAGTATGGTACTGAGTATTTTTGCAAAAATATTGCCAAGAGAGATTGGTCTGAAGTTTTCTTCCTTGATTGAGTCTTTGTGTGATTTAGTTATCCCGGTGACTATGACCTCATGAAATTAGTTTGACAGCATGCCTTCTGTTTCTATTTTGTGGAATTATGTAGTTGTAATTGCCATTAGTAATTTTTATGTTTTTATTATGACCCTGCTAAACCCCACACGACAAAGACAGAGTCTTATGGATTTACTTAGTCAGCGTTAGCACAATCACTGGACGTGTACCCCTAACAATTTTTCTAGGCTAGACCAGTTATTTTCAAGCTACACCCCATGTTACTTGCTGTTTGAATCTCACCACGGTTACTTCTGCTCTATCAGTATGTTCTCAGGAGGCACTTCTCCAGCCATGTGCTCCTGGTCCTTCCCATCCAATAAAGACATTCTAATCTCTCCCTTTTCTTTCTCCTTCGTTCCCATTCTTTATTCCTCACGGCCCCTGCCTGGGACTCCCAAGCCTGGCAACTGAAGCCCAGTTTATCTCTAGAATTCCGTCAGTTTACGTGTTTTGTTTTGTTTTGTTTTGTTTTGTTTTGTTTTGTTTTGTTTTGTTTAATTGCTTCTATTTCTACTTTCGAGTTTTGAACAGTTTTATTCATTTTGTTTACCTGTCTGATTGTACTTTCCTCTATTTCTTTAACTGATTTATTCATTTCCTCTTTAAAGGGCTCTATCATCTTCATAAGATTGAATTGAAGGTCATTTTCATTAGCTGTGGCTGTTTTAGGATATCCAGAACTGCTGCAGTAATGCAGCCGAGGTTTCTGGGAAGGCAGGCAGAGTTGTGGGCCAGAAAATGGAGTGCACGTGATCAGGTATAGTTTACTGCTGTTAAGTGTGCCTTAGGTGGACTTAGTGTGTTGGGGATTGAGGAGAGTGGGTCTCATCTGGTTGTTCGTAGTACAAGCAGTCCTCTGGGAATACAGGCGAAGTTCTGGAAAATAAAAGCACACCCATACTTTTGCTACCATAACAAAATATTGACTAGAGAAAGATTTGGGTGTACAGAGCCAAACCCTTCATGTCATGTATCAAACCTGATTATCTTGGAATTTTATGTGCCAAACTTTGTCTTTTTATGTTATTTCATAAAGCACTGGAAAATACACACACACACACACACACACACACACACACACACACACACACACAAATAGAGCAAGATCAAATGGTGATGTAATAATTATAAATGTAACAAGAATGAATAAAAGAATATCTACTGCAGTTTTGCATCTCAGAGTCCCTCCACTGTATGTGGAATAGAAGTATTACTATTACAAATGTTTTTCTCTTCACACCTACCTTCATATGTATTCATCATTTGTTACTTTTTTATTTTCTACCTTTATCTGTCTCTTGAAATCTTTCTTCCTTTCTCTACATAATACACAATGATAAATTTTATAAATTGACTAGATGTATTTCTGTTTAAATTATATTTTTATCAAATCCTTAATTCCAGAATTTATTTTATGTAGGTTCATTTTCTTACCCTCCTTCCTAACTCTTCTTAATATTACCACCACCTCTCAACCCAACCAACGTACTGTTCTTAAATCAATGAGAAGAATATCTATAAAATGTTCCTAAAACATTACCAAGGTGAAATTATAAACTGTTTTAAATTATCATCAGTTAAGTTTAATTTAAACATTGTATAAACATTTTCTAAGAGCAAAACCTCATGGAATAATGTATAATTTGTTTTATCTGGCTCATTTACATGTGACAAAGGAAGTAATATTATCATTTATGGATACTAATAGAAAATAAAAATGAAATATTTTCGGCTTTGCTTCAACAGGATATTAAAAGAATCATCTTCATAGTAAAAAAAAAAAAGTTCATTAATCTCAGTACAGATGTGAGCTATCTGATGAATTATCTTAACATTTTAGTAAGAACACAATGCGAGGTCCATGGATGTAATGTCCCTTTGTAATAATTCTCTAGAAAATGAAATAAAAGACAGCCATCTTTTTAACCTAAAAGAAGAAATATTAACATTTTACTTTCTGTCTAAAAGCAACACATTGCAGTTCAAGTTAAGAACAAAGTTACAATTAAAATTTTGCATTTCTTAGATAAGCTGTTATGAATGTAAGAGAATAATAATGAGCATCAGAGAAGATAGCGCCATTTTCACATTTATATATGACTTGTTTTTATAGGAACAATAATAGCAATAAAATTCAAAGAAAACTCAACAGAATGATTACTTTGAGAGAAACATGGAATGCAGAAACATGAAAAGATATCTGAGAATAACTGTAACTAATTGCTGATTGTAATTTACTCAGAATTCACTTTTTCAAGTATTTTCCTGAGTATTTTGAATATATCTCATCATACATTTTTTCCTAAATATAAAGAAAATGGGGCCTGGAGACATTAATTCATTCTGAGTCCCTACATCTAGAAAATTGAAGAGCTTGAACTCTACTCAGTGATGTCTTTAAGCAAACTGTTTTATTCATTTATTTTTTTATAATATACAATCTTTAAAAAAAATTAAAATTGGTTAATTTCAGTGTGGGATTACTTTTAATTTTTCCCTTATTTGAATATATATATATATGTGTGTGTGTGTGTGTGTGTGTGTGTGTGTGTGTCTGTATACATATATAATATTTACAACTTTAATGATTTTCCTTTTTTCTTTTATTTGCATTTCAAATGTTATCCCCTTTCCTGGTTTCCCCCCAAGAAACCCCTATTCCATTCCCCCTCCCCCTCCCCACCCTAGCACTCCCTTACACTGGGGCATTGAGCCTTCCCAGGACCAAGGGCTTCTCCTCCCATTGATGTCCAACAAGGCCAGCCTCTGCTACATATGCAGCTGGAGCATGCGTCCCTCCATGTGTACTCTTTGGTTGGTGTTTAGTCCCTGGGAGCTCTGGGGATCTGGTTAGTTGTTATTGTTGTTCTTGCTATGAGGTTGCAAACCCTTTCAACTTCTTCAGTCCTTTGTCTGATTTTATTAAATATATTTAAAGGCATTATGATAAAATATATTATGATAATTAAAATAAATTGTTAAAAAATTAAGAATTTTAGAAAATTAATCATGAAAATAAATAAATTCAAAATCCAATGGAACCGATCATAGAAAATATCAGAAGTGATTCTTTTACACACACACACACACACACATATATATATATATATATATATATAAAACACATATATCTATCTATAGATAGATAGATAGATAGATAGATAGATAGATAGATAGATAGATAGATAGATGATATAATATATCAAAGTACAAGCCTGTAGATTGATGAATGGGTGCAGAGGAACTCCATTCATGGTTTTATATTGGATTTTATTCTGATTTTAGGATGACTAAAATTTTAGTTACTAAGAGCATTGTAAGAAATTATTAATGAATATTTTTTTCAAACATTATCTGAATGATAAAAGCCAATAACAAACACATCAACAGACACATATTATGGATGGTTAATATTACAGGTACAGAAAGAAAATAAATATTAAGATAAACATTCATATCTCAAAAGTTAGTAGAAAAATTCTCATATATGCAACTGACAATAAGAGTAATCATATATTCATCTCTTCTGTAATTGTTGACCTACTGTGTTATAGTAACATTTTAAAGCACTGGTGGTTGTAATTCATTTGTAAATGAAAAATTGGGAAGGACACACTGGAAAATCAATCAGTTGTTATGTCACTAGGACTAGAGCAATCACAGAGCCAATGAAAAAACAATGACATATATTTTCAGATAATTTTACATAGAAACTTAATACAAAAAAATCAATATTCCTCATCAAATCAATGCACAATAAAAGAAACTTTCTTTTACCTGAACGACACAGGATGTTTCTCTAATGGTAATAGAGGGTTATAGCAACTTGATACCTAAAATAGCCAAGAATCTAACACTTGGAAGATTATCTGCTTTCTTTGAGGTCTAAAGGAAAGAGTGAAAGGATATTGAGCATAGTGGCAGTGATGACTATTCCTAGTTGTCAACTTGAATACATCTGGAATGAACTACAATCCAGATGTGAATGCAATACCTATGATGCAAGTCTTGAGGCTGAAAGACAGAAACTTCTGACCGGTATTTTGTTATGGGATGACATACGCCTTTGATCCAGATCTTGAAGCTGTGGTCATGGAAAGCTCAGACACAGGCAACATAGTACACACTTTAATAGCTGAAAACTGAGGCAAGTAGATCTTTGAGTTCAAGGCCAAATTCCAAATCCTGATGTGGTGGTACTATAATCTGGACCATATATTATGCTGGAGGTCTATATAAGGACGATGGAAGAAGAAAGCCTCCCTCCTCTTCACTTGCTTGTACTTGCTTGCCAGCACATCTGTTGGAATCTACTTCTTCAGGATTCCAGCTTATACAGAAAACCAGCCTAAGAACCTACCCTTGTGGGACTGAGCAAGTACTAGATTCTTGGACTTTCCTTTCATAGTCACCCATTATTGGGTTATTTGGACTACAGACTGTAAGTCACTCTGATAATTTCCTTTAATATATGCAGACATTCCATAAGATCTGACTAGTTATAACTACAACTGATAACAGTGGTCTACCTCCCCAGGATGACTAGGCTGCCTGCTACCACATCCTAAAATAACCATGTAGTGTCAGCCTCTAAATTTGGAAACCATAGCGGTCAAAAAACAATACCAACCATAATGTTATGTGACTTTTTTTTCTGGGAAGGGGAGCAAATGTCTACTCATTTCAACAACAGAAAAAAAGGAAGTAGATCTACAGGAGTATTGATTGGTGAACCAATAAAATTTCTAGGGTTGCTTGAAAGAACTGGCATAATATATGAACCAGATACAGAATTAGAGAGTAACTCTCTCAGGAATTGTTAACTGCCTATACATTCTTGAATATGGTTAGGATTTCTTGAGTTCCCCGCCTCCATTATAGAAAGTAAATGAGCAAGCCTAATCTTGTGCAACTCTCCAGCATCTAATCCCAACTGCTTCCAGTTAAAAGAGCAAAGTGCATGTCATACACAGAAGATAGCATGACACACAGGTAGAAAACCAAGGCAATTGTGAGAATGGGGGATGAATGAACACACATAACCCGAAGATGATGCTATAAATGCTCAATGAAGACACATCTCCCTGAAGCAAAGAGTTATCCAGAACTAATTGTTTATTTTGTTGAGACTTAAGCAGTTTGATTTAATCCCCTCCTACAGGCACTGAGGAAAACCCAGAGGTTGAGGTTAACTGTCATTCTGTTGGTTTACACCTGAACAGAGATAATGAGTTTATATGGGTACATTTGTCTGAAAAAAACACACATAACTTTAGTCAGTGTCTGATGCCTGATTCAGAGATGATGTTTCTATGAATTTTTCTGAGACTGATATATATGGAGAGCTATGCAGGCAGTTCCTAAGATCTTGTTGAGCTTGTATATTCCTTAGGTGCCATGCATGGGAAACTAGGTTCCTATCCAGACTATCCTATGCACACACAGGTATTTTATCCCTCTCTTCCCACAAATTCTCTCAACATATGCCTTTTGTTATAGTGAAAAAGAAAGAAAATAATAAATCTTAGTTTTGAATATCTAGCATGCCTCTTGACCCCTTGCCCAAATACAGAGAAAGGGAGATATTTAATGCTAGCACAATCCAAATTCTAATTAAAATAACTTTTGAATGCCCTATTAGTGTTGTGGAAGAAAGGGAAGAATAAAAGATCAAACTGACATTTTTCTTCCTCCTTTTAAATAATTTGCTGTCTTTATGGTGACTTAGCTGTGAGGTAAAACATTTTATTACAACTTTGGGAAAACGCTCGAGTTATACAGGATATTCATTGATGCCTATGGTTGAAAACACACTGCTTAATTAGTGTGCATATTTGAATTTACATAGCACTATTTGTAATTTAATAGTGAATACTTTAGAGAGAGAAATGTGGCATGGGAGTTTATGGTAAATAGCTGTTTCACAATCTGTAATTAAGTAGAGTAATTGGTTTTTTTTCCTATTTAAGATTATGACTTATAAGGTGATACCTGTGTATTGTTATTCATTCTCCCACAATGCCTTTACAAAATAACAAACTAATATCTACATAAGGATTTACCTGCTATACTACCAAAATATTATGTGTATGAACAGAAAGGTATACACCTACATACATGTTTAATTCATGAGACACGTGAAGATATAATGGATTTGTATATGTCTATAAAATGTACATTTCAAGTATTTAATTCTACTTATAGAGATTCTGGTAGTCAATTCTGCACTCAGTTAAATTTACTCTGACATAATACATAAAACCAAAACAGTTGCATTATGGAATAGCATAATATTTTTGTTCTGACAGCATGCAAACTTTTCTCTAGCTTTTTCAAATGTATACTATAATATATTCATTCTGGGAAGCAGCACAATAAGAAGTAGAACTCCTTTGTCAAGGTGACCTACTGCCAATACTCATGTCCCCATTAACCCAATTTAGTGATCCCACATTCTGGTAGTCTCTATTCTGCTCTCCAAGTCTATGAGATAATCTCCTTAGATTGAGCGTATAAGTATGATCACATAGTATTTCTTCTGTCTTGGCTTATTTCACTTAACCTAATGATCAACAGTTACCTCGTGTTATTGCAGATGATGAGATTTTAGTATTTTTAGGGCTGAATAGTTGCCTAGGGTAGACTTTACCAGCTTCTATGTCAAAGTCTGCTAGGGTTTTGAGAAGTGTTTGAATGCAAATATAAACATTGACATTCAATCTATGAATGTGGTATATTTTAACTTATTTAAGATTTATTTCTCTGCAGAATACTAAGTGTAAACTTACTATTAAATCCAAGTAGGTCTCATATTTAGTACTTATAGAACACATACCTCAGATTTTGATACTATGTTCTGTAAAATTTCATACTTTTATGCCATTTTTTCAAAAGTATACTTGATTTAAGTCAGTTATTGAATTTTGCTGGTGGCTTCAGTTCTTGATTTTTTTTGCTGTCAGTATACAGAAGTATGTTAGTTTCTTTAGATTTAAGTTGTATCATATTTACTTGTCTTTTATTCTACTAATAACATTGCTGATATATTTGTTCCCATAACTTTTGGTACAAATTATCATGCTATCTGCAAAAGAAGATAACTAAGTTCTTTCCTCTTAGAATAACAACAACAAAACAAACAAACAACAACAACAAAAAAAGGAAAACAAAACCAACAGAAAAGGACTTCATTACTCAAGCATGACTCTGGAAAGAATATTTGTTTCTGGTGTAAGGGGCCATGTACCCTTGTTTGAGATTTGAGTAGCATGTATCTGCAAATATTGTGTTAAGTTTTCTCCTTTCAACTTTTGTTATTGTATTCTACTTCTCGTTTAGAAATGTTTGAAATCAATAATGGTTTAACTTGGTCTAGAGTATTTGGAAATGGTCATGAGTTTACTTCCCTTTTGAGAACTGACTGAATTTCGATGACTGATGTGTGAATATCTATTAACCTCAACTTCTAAGGCAAGCTACACTTAGTACTAAGGCTGGGTGTATATTGTCAGATTCAATTTCCTGGATTAATTTTTGTGTATACGTTCATAAATGACATTTCTTGTTCTTTCCTAATTTATTTTTGTATAACATCTTTGTTTGGATTGATTTGGTTTATTCACATGAGAAGAGAAGGTCTTGCTGTATACTCCAAGCTAGCTTAAAGTTAATGATTCAGCTAAGTCTCCTTTGTCCTAAGACTACAGGTTTACATCTCCATACTAAGCTCTTCTCTAGTTTTGCTTCATGGTGCTGTGAAAGCTACTCCTCAGGATGGTGTTTCCAGGTCAGACCCTGCATAAATCCTCTGAGTTTTATGTACAAGGTGCATGGTATTCAGGAGACCAAAGCAAGATAGTTGACATTACTTGGATTTCCTTATTTAATGCTCAAAAGGCAGTTTCTCATAACATGTGTTATGGTTTTGTTAGATGATTTGTGGATCCTGGGGATAGCATTGGAGCTCAGACCTGACGGACACATCTATAATCAATTCCATTACCTACCTAAGACTCAGGAAACATTTCTGAAGAGGCAGTAGAAAGACCGTAAGACCAGAATATTAGGAAGTTTGCTGTGAAAGTGTGTATTGTAGGTTTGTCAGAAGCTATACCCATAAAATCTCACCAACATGGCTGCCTATACATTGAACCGTACAAGGAAGACAAGAGGCATGTTAACACTCTTTAGTTGCTTGTATGGATTTGTATACTGGATGCCTGGCTCAGTTCTGGCTATGAAAGAAATGAAGACCATTTGTGTTTGCAGACACATGGTATTTATTCAGAACCTTCTGTTGCAGAGACATTAACCCCCATCACAGGAAACTGACTGAGATTCAAAGGCAGAGAGGGAAACAGGAAATCTTTCTGTGGGGAAAGATAAGCAGGCTTTGGGGGCATGCTACATATACTTTGTTGACCAAAGGCATTGAGAGGTTTTTGCAGAGAACTCTTTTGGCTTTCTCCAACTTGAACAGAGAGAAGCAAAGGTAGAATATGAATGGTAAAAACTCTAACCTGGGGTTTTAACATAGTGAGAAAATTGCCTTAAAACTGGCTTCCCTTGATGATTATGGAAGAGGTTTATGATCTAGTCCTGGGATTTAATATGAGCAGGTCCGTGTTTTCTTTCTCATTGCCCAGCTACATACTGCAAGGTAAGTGGAAACAACTTCGGCTGGAAGAGAACAAGGGCCAAGGGTAATGGTAAAAGTTTTTATAAAATGAAAAAGTGTTGTTATTTTGCATCTGTGTCTGTAAATGAAGTACTGGGGATGGAAAACCCTTTATGGACTGAATTACCTTCCCTGACCTAGCGAAAGTTTCTCTATGGTTTTGCTTTTCAGAGATCTTTAAATTCACTTTTAGTTCTTTCTGATATGCATAGAGGGGCAGCGTGTCAACAGCACTTTTTGACCTCTACATGGTTCTGGACATCATCTCATCTGAGAGAATGCTAGAATTCAGGTACAGCATTTTCTCCACCTTCCCATATTTACTCATCTTCACTTGGGACATTCTCACTGGCCACTGCAAAGATATTCCACAGTGAAGACTTTGGTCATAGTGTCAGATATTTAGTACTGTGTAAACATTTTCGACAATACTTCAGACAGGAAATTTCAACAAAGGATCCTTTTATAGAAAGAAAGAAAGATAACAGGTGGATTTATATGATATATACACACATATAATTTGCTAAAAAGGAAGTTGTGTGGTCCCACCATGTACAAAATGACTCAGGGTGTCAGAGGATGGGCCTCAGTAGCGTATGGTTTACAACGCACTACAGGCAACACTTAATGTGTATAGATGGTGGCAAAGCCACTTCTCTAAAGCTAGCCTCATTGCAAAGGGAGAGCTTCAAGCTGAGGAGATAACCCCCTCCCCCTTCTGTGCACATTCAAGTCAGTCGCGCTGTGTTTAGGGTGATTCTCTTAACAAGGATTAGGAATAATCACTGTGTTTTAACTGTGAAATGCCCAGGTCTTGCCAGGGATTTGAATACATTGAGCTTTATTAGGACTGATGAAATGAGGATCCTTGCTTCCCCCAAAGAACAGTTTAAGCCTGAACTTAAAATAAATCAAAGGGACTTCTAGCCTTGGAGTCTGCAGATGCCATTAATTAGCAGAGGAGGCATTTGGCATTTACATTCACTTAGAATCTCCACTTGGGGAAAGTGACATTTGATATGCAATATGCTGGCCTTGAAAAAGGCCAGAATAGTGTGTGTAAGAGTACCAAAGTGCATGAAAGTGACAGTTAAGAGCATCAGCCTCATTCCTCTGAACATAAATCCCATTCCACAGATTTCAAATTAAAACAGAAAAACAAAAGGGACAGGGTTACACCAAACTGAAGAGAAACTATTTAGCCATAGGATGGATGCTGATGGAAAAACTAAAAATGATAAATACTTTAAAAATATAGTATTCTAATGATAATTTTTAAAAAATGTAGAGGAGCATTTACTTGAAGTAAGACTTTCTATTAAGTCAATCAAGTCCTGTGGTCTGAAAATAAACAGTTAAGTAACAGGATGGTGATACATCTCTATCCCATGTAAATGAACTATATTTTTATGTACACATGCATACATTTGTTTACATACATATGCATGCACATCCTGTCTATGTATGTTTACCTATAAATTTAAATGTGTGGAATTATACATATATAATAATCATAAATAGGTATATATTCATGTTCAGTTTTGTATATATGGACCTCTTTCCATAGTTATGAAATTATAATTGCTTCCACAGGAGTTATTCAAAAAATTAGAACATATAAGGAGCCTGTAATTTCTTAAAAATTGGGAAAAATGTGTTCACAACCCAGCCCAAAACACAATAATTTCTTCTGAGATTAAATAATTTAAACCTTTATAGGTTAACATTCATGAGACATTCTGAAAAATAGAAATAACTTGAAACACCACATGTCCTTCATGCCTTTTTTCAAGTCCTCAGTTGCAAAGTATGTTAGACTATGTTTTGTAGTGGTTAGAAGTTGCATTTTTAATTACTGTACATATTTATATGTATTGTATGAATTTTGAGGGAGATATGGTATATACTGTGTGTATTCCCACTTGCATGGAAAACCCTTTATGGAGTGACTTATCTCCCCTGACCCAGCAAGAATTTCTCAATGGTTTTGCCTTTCAGAGATCTTTAAATTCACTTTTAGCTCCATATGATATGCGTGGAGGGGCACTGTGGATACAACACTTTGTGACCTCTACTTGGTTCTGAGCATCATCTTCATTAGAGAGAATGCTAGAATTCAGGTACAGCATTTTCTCCACCTTCCCATATTTACTCATGTTAACTTTGGAAATTTTCACTAGGCAGTGCAATGGTGTTCCTTAGTGAAGACTTTGGTCCTAGTGGTAGACATTTAATACTGTGTAACATCTTCAACAGTATTTAAGACATGAAATTTCAACAAAGGAATAAAGAAAGATAACAGGTGGATTTATGTTATATATACACACATGGAAGATAACAGGTGGATTTATGTTATATATACACACATATAAATGCATATATATGGCATGTAAGATATGTGTGTGCACATTTACATATTTTCATACAACTGTTTGTAGAATTATTGATGTTTACATATTTAGACAAGTGTGTATTATATACCAATGGCCACTGTTTTTTATAATGTGGAAAATAAGTAGTAAGTACATATTTGGCATATAGGATCTGTAAGTAACCACCTTTAACATTCTGGACAAAATAAAGAATAGGTAAGAATAATAATTTTGGAAGTTTCTGTTTAGCTATAGATGAATCTGAGCTTTTTTTAAAAAAAAAGTTAGAGATCTTTTGCTTATGTGTTATAGTCTCTGAATCTGATTTTCTTGGGTTCCTGTTTGCACAAGTTTGACTCTGTTTGGTCTCTACTATTCTGTTCATTTTGTCTTATTCTTGTTTATTTTACTACTGCTGCTGCTGCTGCTGTTATATGCCTAATTTTAATTTTTATTGGAAAGAGAAAAAAAGAGTATAGATTTGTATACATGAGGAAGTAGGTAAGATTTGTGAGGAGTTGGGAGAGAGAAACTTTTCAGGATATGTTTTGTAAAAAAAAAAAAAGTAATTCCCTACAAATAAATAAATAAGCAGTATATCTAATATGAATCAATGATAAAATGTCAGAAATATTAATCAATTGAATAATATCAGTCTTAGAAAGCAACAGCACAAACCAAGCAATAGGTGTATGTGACTTGTAGCAATATAGAAATATCAAGACATGTTCCTTCATCCAGTCATTCAGTGTCCTGGTTAGCTTTATGCCAACTTGACACATGTTAGAGTCATCAATTGGGAACATGTTCCCATAAGATGGGCTGTAGAGACACATGTTAGGCATTTTTCTAATTGGTAATTGATAAGAGAGGGCTCAGCCCATTGTTGGTGGAGCCAATCATAGGCTAATTGTTCTGAATTCCATAAGAAAGCAGGCTGAGCAAGTCATGTGAAGAAAGGCATTAAACTGCACCCACCATGGCTTCTATATCAGCTTCTGCCCTCTGCATCAGCTCCTGCCCTATGGTTCCCACCCTGTTTAAGTTCATGTCCAAGATTCCTTCAATGATGGGCTACAATGTGGAAGTATAAATCAGGTAAAATTTTTACTCCCTAACTTACCTTCTGGTCATGTTCTTTCAATTCAGTAATGGTACTTCTAACAAAGACAGCCAGAGTTTTGTGGGAACTGTAGAGGTTAGATGCTGGAGGTACTATAGAAAACAAATGGAAACAGAAACAGAAGGAATATGACAACTGTGCTCATAGAAAGAGCAGGACATTAGAAGGCTAGAGATGAGACTGAGTTAAATAACAGAAGGAAAATCAGGAAACCACAGTTTCTAATTAAAAAGCATGAGATTGGAACTAAGCAGTAAAGTTGTAGGTGACATAGAAAGGAGCACTCATGGTAAATCTTACTCAATATAGAAAACATCATGTGTTGGGCTCAGGGAATCTTAGGAGATAATGGGCTGGTTTGTGGTTAGAGAAGACTGGCTGTGGTTAGAGAAGACTGGCTGTGGTTAGAGAAGACTGGCTGTGGTTCCTATGAGTAGTCTCCAGAGTAAGGAGAGATAGGACAGTGTACAGAGAGAGAATTCCAAGGATCAAGAAAGAGAAAAATTATTATGATTTATAAAATATGTTTATGTACCTGTTGAGGGCAGGTGAAATGCTGAGTGAAAGATGTGAGATTTCAAGAAGAATGTTGACAATATAAGAGAAAGAAATAACTTTGGGAGTAAAAGAAAAAGTGATTTAAAAATAATGTATGTTAGTTTCAAGAGAGAATATGTGAGCCTATGAAGACAATGTTTGGTACCTACAAGTCCCATTTGGGAATTACTATAATAATCAGACACAAGGAGCCTGCAAGGGAAGCCAGTTGTTCTACTAGCGTACATAGTCAATCACAAGCTTGCCATTTAGTTTCATTCAGCCTTACTTAGAATTTCCCTTGTAAAATAAAGTACAATTTGCTGGGCTCTTATAAAGATCAAATGAGATCATGTCTATGAAATTATTCTTTAAACTCAATATTTTTCCTGCAGTGAGACCATGTTGTCATTAGATTAAACCCACCTCTGGCAG
Organism: Mus pahari; assembly: GCF_900095145.1. NCBI lineage: Eukaryota > Metazoa > Chordata > Mammalia > Rodentia > Muridae > Mus > Mus pahari. The sequence continues at coordinate 39,614,389 of NC_034602.1, read as the reverse complement.
GGTTCCATCTCTTATTAACCTCTCTTGTTCCAGATAGTCTATGAGAAACATTTTTTTAAAAATACACAAAGTAAAATATTGGCAAAGAGGATAGAACTTAACTTTTAGGTCTATTTTTGAAAATCTATGCTATCCTTTCCTTTCCAAATAATATAATTTCTATTTGAATGAAGAACAAGGAATAACTATAGACATATGACTGAAGAATGAAATATTATAATTATAAACATCCAAATTAAGGCACTAGTATTTATAGCAGGTAATGGATACTATGAATATGACAGAAATTGATAGAACACTTCCAATGTAGCAAGTCTCGGTGCCTAAGCTGTTTCTGTACAAACAACATATAGTTAAAAAGTGAAAAACAACTTGCACTTTTGGTTGTAAGCTGTTGTTTTCCTGTTCTTTGACATTGTCCCAGAGGAAGACATGTTACATTTCTTGAGAGAAAAGCCTATAAAACACAGGAAACTGCAGAATGTCCTTTGGGAAATGTGCAAGGAGCTAATCCTTATGGGAGAAAAACCTCTGTTTCTGGCAAAGGAAGACTATACAAGAAAGAGCAGAAGCCAGGGACAGAGTTATTGAAGTAAAAAGCAGGAGCTGAGCTAGAATGGAGTTTTTAAGTAGGATAAAGACTACACATCAGTATAAATACTGGGCATAAACATTGTGTATCAAAGGAAAGGAGTTCCTATGATTGAAGAGAATATAATAAAATGTTACTTTTTCTTTAAAATAAGTTGAAATTTCTTCTCCTTTTAGTGTTTTACAATCAACTTCATAAATTCATCAGTGCTTTTAAGTTTGGAAGAAAAATAGGAAACAGTTGAGAAGAGAAGCAAAAAGGGGCATATCTAAAATGAAAAAAAGTGAAATAAGCAAAGAACGTAAAGTTTTAAATGATTCTGTAGACACATAAGTTACTAGATTCATGAATTAATCAAGAAAATATTAAAGTAAGCTAAAATTAATCATATTACATATATTGAAGGTGAGTTAACAAATGAAATGCAGTTCAGTAAATGATATATGAAATATGGTCAAACTTTTTTTGTTTTATGTTAGGTCTCACTTTCCACAAGTTTGGAATAAAAACACCAAACTGGTCCAGTCCATGGGTAGAAAGAAATGTTTATTTGGAAAATCAAACTACCATAATTTTTGACTGGAATAGAGAGCAACAACTTAACAACTTAGAAGGAAAGTAATCAGATTTACTATGATAGTTACCAAGGTTGGAGTTTTTGATCTGATGGAGGCTGTTGGATTAATCAAGACCGAGATGCTCTTGCTGAAGGTAGGTGGGGGTCTTTAAGGAAGGTAGTAACTTTCCTAGGGAACAGAGCCTGATTACAGAAGATTCCTGAAGAATGATGGCTTTAGTTTCTGTTTGCCTGAAAACAATTCTTCTGTTTACCTGGTCAGGGTCCTTCTGTTGGAAATTTGTCATTGACACTGACATTCTGGGACCTGTTGTGTCTATAACAGCTATATCACATTAAAAATAAATTAATACTTAGTTATAATATATTTTAAAAGGCCATTGCTATATTAAAACTGTGATACTATTTATAGAATATATGATCTATAGAACATATGTTTTATAACAATTCATAACAAAGAGTTGTCTGCATGGCTGAGTAGATCAAGTCACTTGTCACCAAGTGCAACTGCTTGAGTTCAACCCCTGATCCAAATGGAAAGAACAAACTAGTTCTTGAAAGGAGCCCTCTGATCACCAAACCTATACCATATAGCATGCACATGTGCAAACACACATAGCAATGCAATCATAGCGAAAAATGTCATTTATTGAAAAATCTATATAAAAATTTCAAGACTGAACAAAAAGTATAAAAACCTTAAAATAAAATTATAGAGCAAGAGTATTTAGAAAAGTTGGAGATTACAATCTTTATAATATTTCAACTTTAAAACTTTTTAAAGGTTTGATCTTTAACAACTTATATAACAGTTCTACATTTTTGTTTTCTTGTCTGCAGAATAAGACTCTTATTTTTACTTAAACATAAGAGTATTGTAAAGATTCATGTTATATATTAAGTGTTAAGGCCAGAGGCTATTATTTGAAAAATAACTTTTCAATGGAACATTATTTAAAGGTATCATGAAGTGCAAAAACAGGTTCACATAAATTTATATAAAATATAAAAACAATATATAAAATTTAGAAATAAAATATAAAAATATAATATATAGTGTATATTTATATACAAAGTATATTATAAATATATTATATATGATACTCGATGATGAACAATGTACAGTGTATAACTTATAATATAAAATATATAATACATGATAAATAATAATATATTCTTCATTTATCTTTTGTTTATTTACTATATATTACATTTATAATGAATATAATATATAATCCTATAAAGAGTAAGTTAAGAAAATGTATATAGAGAAAGATATATGAAGAAATATAAGCAAATAAATATGTACTAAAAAGTGCACCAGCAAAAAGAAGAATTCATCCTTGAAGACCAAATTTATAATGGTGTTAATGTATAAATTTATAATGGTGCTGATCATGGGTACCAACCATGTGTGTTGACTTATACAAACACAAAATTGTTAGGAAAGGAGGCCTAGCTATGTTTTACACAGAGTATACAAATCCTTAGGTTTCTACATAAAGAACAGCAAATCACATATGTGTACAATGCTTTTAAAGCTGGGGTAGTTTAAAGAGATAATGTGCAAAGGTGGGATATACCCATGTCTTGTTTTACACTTTTGATTTTATCCTTATAGTTTCAACAATTTATGAAAATTTATTTATAACTCTTTTGTTTCTTAGGCCAAGCCTTTTCTTTGAATACTGCCACATAATCAAAGTCCTTGCTCTCCTTTGCTCGGAGACAGGATCAACGTCAGAAAGCCTAGGAGATCGAGTGACTCATTCTGATAGATGTAGGCAAGCTCATGTAGAATGCAAGTTCTCATGCACATGCTGCTCTCTCTAGATGTGGAGGACAAGGCATGGAAACAGAGATAACATATTATAATTGTAGATTTAAGATTACTAGATATTGCTCACAGTCCTCTTAATATTCTCTATATCACAGTGATCTCACACATTTCAGATTAGTCTTCTAAAGGGATGACAGGTAGGGGCACATGAGGTCTTCATAGTCTGTGAGTGAAAGACAAACATTGACGAGAAGACATTAAAATGCTGGGCTCACCTTATAGCACTGTATCTCAACGGAAGCTCACCAATGCAGATGTGATAGTGGCTTACTGAAAGAAAAAGAGTGCACAGCCATAAGTCTGGGACAAAGAGCAGGTAAAAGAATACAAAACTGGAGAGAGCTGTGGAGAGGATGGCAAGCACTCCCTTCAGGGTTGTACCCTTTGCCCCTTATCTCCCTAGATGCTTAATGAGAAACCTAGGTAATGGAAGGAGTAATTCCATCTTCCTTAATGAGTTATTTTGTTCATGTAATGGATAACTTAAACAACTATACAGCTCATGTTCCATTTCTATTTTTAATAGTAAAACTTTGAGAGAGAAATTTTAAAATGCCTAGTGGGGTTTGTAGGCTTTCCATTTTCATATTGTCATCATTTCAGTCTTCACTTTGCACCCCATTCTGCCCTCTTTTAACTTTCTCTTCAAAAAATTAACTTCACATATACTTTAAGGTGGATACAAGCTATTTTTTACATTGTCTTTATTTATGCAGTAAAATTTAGAGGTAAAATCATATGTGAAAATAAAGTATATGATTAATAGACACCCACTGTATGCTATATATTTTTTCAATATATGGAATGTTTTTTTGAGACTAGCTAGACTTGTTACTGCACCAGTTAACCAGAGAGTGAACTGTATGTCCACATAAGTTAAAGTTTGACCATGGTGGTTATTGAGACAGCAAAAACAGAACACTCACTTATGTGCATTTCTGTTTATCATATTGTTGTGATTCTAAATAGCCTAGACCTCTAATACAAATTTAAATGTGTTTCCAGTTGATAGTTCATAATGTTAGCAAACTCATATAATAAAATCTGAGAATGATAAGGTATCTTAGAACAAGCTACATTGTTTTGTTTTCTCACTTTTCATTGTAATATAGCTTTAAAGAAAAGCTGTTTAACATCATATGCAACCCATCATTAGCTCCTTACAAAACTAAAAATTCTTGGGTAGTACTCACATGCACACAGTGCTTTGATCATAAAATCAAAGCCATGCCAAGTCTTCCTCTGATTGCATGGCATACAGCCCTTAGTAGCTTTTATTTTGGTCTTTATGCAAATAAACAATGGCATGTAACTGGAAAGCAAATGAAAGATCAAAGTCTTTATGAGCATGCCAAAGCAAATCATTGTTTATCCTTGTTCCTATCACCTCATTTTTAATTCTTCACAGAGATAGAAACAAGGACATGAGTACATATCGTTAAATTAGGCGACAAATAGAACTAGCAAACAGATAGCTGGCTATGCAGGAAAACTTGCTTAAAATCTCAGGAGATCCAAATCTTGATCGATGTAATTCAATTTGGTAGTTAGCACTCATTGAGTTTTATATGTCATCATTTTATGGAGCATTGTGCACAGTAAGTTATTCAACCGTATTTGTTTCTACAACAGCTTGAAGAAAACACCATTATTAATGGTTTGGTACAAATGAGGAAGCACAGTGGGAGATACAATTTTTCTGACAAGAATAGTGTGTTCATAAATGGCTTTATTGTAACTCCATTACAGACATATGAGTATCTAGGAAGTTATGATTTCTAGTCTATCAGAACTCAATGAAAATACCTATAATATATATAATTAATATATGGTAATAGTTATCAATATTACCTCAAGATAAGTAAGTTAAATACATTTTGGATACCATTTATCTAGCATACTTGAGATTAGAAGATTTATAATTTTAGAGCTTCATAGATTTAAGAATATTAACATAGATTCACTAAACCTGACTATAAAAGTACCAAACCTTAAATGTGCAAGATCCAAAACATTTATTTACCACAGTGGCACTCTGACCATTCAGATTTTGGAATGTTGATATTACAGATTTTTGGATTTGGAGTCTTCACCCAATGATAGGCTTACTGTTGCTACTTTTCTGAATGATATTTGTAAATTACAGCCTTCAAGAAGTATTCGATTCACACTTACCCTGATCTTCATTAACATAGGAGACCTATCATTTTCCCCAACTCATTCCTTTTCTGCAGCACATGATTAAATTCATGAGTTTGGCAAATGTGAAGTTGGACAAAAAAAATCTAGATTTCTTTATATTCTTGGTGAGCAGTTAAAATGATCAGTCTTGCTCAACAAGATTTGCAGTGGTTGTCTTGCATTTTGTAAGTTAAGGCAATTTCATTCCTCTGCTAGGAAGTTTTGTTCAGGACTGATTTACAAGAATAGTGGGCTTTGAGTGTTTTTTTTTTTAAACAAACAAACAAAATAGCATTAGAAATACTTTTTCTTTTTGCTATTTTTCTCCCTTCCTCCTTCCCTCCTAACATTGATTACTGCTGTCAAGAATTCTGTATACAACATTAAAAGATATGTGATAATCAAGAGAGTATGGTATTGCAAATGAACAGATATAATTGAACTGTGTAAATAACTCATAAATAGGGGACAAAAATGAGGTCAACTTGCCTTTCCCAGAGAATCCAAGATAGTAATATAGGACAAAGTGCCTAAGTAACAAATCGGCTGGAAGTGCTCAATATCAACAGAAGGAGAAAAAAAATACATATTACATCTTAAATTAACTCTATATTATTCATAGATTTATATGTAGAATGCAAAACTATAAAACTCCTAGGTGCTAAAGCAGATGAAACCTACATTATCTTGTAAGACATGAAGGCATTTTAGATAAAATATCATAGATACAATATGCCAAAGAAATGGTAGTTTATTTAAGTTAAAATCTCCTACTTTCATTAAGAGAAGGTCAAAGGATGAGAAAATTAGCCAGAGTTAAGACAAACTACTTGAAGAATACATTATTGTGAAAGGACTATTATTCCATATATGCAAATAACTCCTAACACTTGATAAGGGGAAACACAACTCAATCAAATGGTGGGGTACCTTCACAGATACCTTACCAAATAAGATAAAAAGATGGTTGACAAACACACAGTATGTTAGCCCACATCACAGATCTGCACAAGAAGGATAGGTGAGATGAATTTGTGAAGCAAAGAGTTTTCAGCCATGGAAATCTTACTGAAGGTAGAATGATGATCACATGACACCATACATTTGTACACACTCATTGTTATATACATACCAAGAGAGATCCCTAATGTTAACAGTGAACTGTATGTCATAATAAGATATAAGATAGTGATGTCACTATATTTATGGTGTTTAAGATTTCAATCTCTTGGGCATGATGTATTTATGATTACTAGAATATATGAAAAGTCTCCATACATTCCTTTTAATTTTGCCATGATCTTAAAATTGTTCATTTTTAAGGGTAATATAAAGTATGGGACAAGCAAGAAGGATGCTAAGATCCTAATGACATCTGGGTAACTGTTTCCCCAATCCTATTTGTCCTCTGCTTTATGAATTCCCTTTGTAACACAGTCTACTTCATCATGTGGACTTGAGTTTGATGTGGGTTTCACTTATATCTTTCTTTTCTGTGAGTCCTACCAAAACTGAAGACAATAGGACAGTGGCAGGTTAAAAGATCCCCTGCTTTGAAATGTGTGATCCTGAGAAAACTGTTTAACCTCTCACCTTCAATTTTATGTTCTATAAAAGGGATTTTACCTTCTTGGCAAGGATGGAATAAAAGTGATCTTTTGGTCACTTGAAAATATTGTGTGCCATACCTGCTTCTTAGTAAACAGATATCATATTTAATTGGAGGAAAATTCAACTCTTCTAATCTCTAAGTAAGTCCACATTGTTCCAGGAACATTTGTTCTTCTGGCAATGATTTTGGCATAAGAAACTCGTCTTCAATTAAAATTTTCCTTTGGAAAAAAAGAGAACTAAATTTGTTTGTACCTCTTTTAAAATATTTCTTTTTAGAGGACATTGCTCTTCCTTGGCCTTCGTGGTCTTGTGCCACCTAAAACAAGATTATTCATAGAATGAGAGCTTTACAAAAACTGATACTTTACAAATAAAATACAATATGAGAACACTGAATGAATGAATAAATTGGAGAGGTATTCATGAAAAATCATATTTTTCCCAAAAGTGTAAATTAGGAACCACAGTGGACACGAGTCATGATCGTTCATTAACTGGAGATTCCTAGCCATAGTTGGAAGAATATGAAAAAGATGAGTAAAGTTTTAGGAGTTACTAAACTTGTGTGTGTGTGTGTGTGTGTGTGTGTGTGTATGCATATACAAAATATCATAAAACATTTTTGGAATATATTTTGAATTCACAGAACAATTATTAATTTCTATTTTGCCCATTTCATCAGATATTTATTAAGCCATCAACTTTTTGTTAGACACTAATAAATTCCCATCTCTATGTTGCTACTATACTTAAACCGAATAAGTAATTATTACAGACTAAAAATTAATTCATTTGCCCTAGATAATACATATGTTAAAATATACTATTATAATTTATTACATATAAATATCACAGTGGCATCTATAATTTAATTTCTGTTTTGGAAATCAGTGTTTTCCCAATCAGTGAAACATACTTTAGGGAAATATGTAAGTTGGTAAATTATATCAAATCTAAGCCCATCTTCCTTCAAATTTTATTCTAGGTTTCATTTAAACAATTTAAATTTTTGTAAATTTATTGACAACATGAATAACTCTCTCCTAAAAGAATTATATCATTTATATAAAAAGTATTTTCAAATATCCGTTGTTAAATATCCATTTAATTTTAACTCATTCCTAAAATCTGACACATAAGAATCATTAATACTTCTTTGTGATGAAGAAATTAAAATCCTAGGCCAAGAAAACATCAGACTTTTACCAAATCATAGAGCAAGAAAATGAAACAAATATCTCTCCTACTTCAAGTAACAATCAAAAAGTATTGCATGCTAGATCTAAGTCTAGAAGTAGTGAGCTCCAACACGTCCCCTCTGTACTCCATTTACCTGTCCTTAGCAACCTGCATTCCTAGAAGCATGTTGTCATCAGGATTATCAGAAGAGACCCTTTCCCCCAATCTGCTGCCTGCCAGTCCCCCTAAAGAATTCTCCAAAGCCTTAAACTGTACCTGCTCTCCTGAGCAGCATTTTCTGACACACAACTCTGCCTGCATTACTGGAGACCTGCCAATTCTAGGGACAAACTGTTGGCAAAAGGCCAGTATAAGAACTCAATCAAAAAGAGCCAGGGCTGTACCATACTGCTAGAACATGAATATCTTATGAGAGCAGGCTCTGGACATCCCAACACAGCTGAAGAACAAAAAGGAGAATTTAAATCCAATCTTAGGAAAATGATAGATGCCTTTAAAATAGAAATTAATAAATCACTTAATGAAATGGAGGAAAACAATTGAACAGGTGAAAGAAATGGATAAACCTGTTTAACACATGAAAACTGAAATAGAAGCAATGAAGAAAATTCAAACTGAGGAAATTCTAAAGACGGAAATTATAGGTAAGAGAACAGAAATGACAGAGGCAAGCATCACCAATAGAATACAAGAGATGGAAAAGAAAATCTCAGCCATAGAAGATATGATAGAAGAGATTGATATATTGGTCAAAGAAAATGTTAAACCTAAAAAGTCTCTGACACAAAATGTCCAGGAAATTTGGGACACTATGAAATGAAGAAACCTAAGAATAGAGAAACCTAAGGAATAGAGAAGAAGATTCCCAGGTTGAAGGCCCCAAAACTATCCTCACAATCATAACAGAAAAGAGAGATGGCTGTAAACATAGGAGAATCTTACAGAACACTAAATAGATTGGACCACAAAATAACACCCTCCGACCACATAATAATCAAATAACTAAATGTTATGGAATAAAGAAAGAATATTAAAAGCCAGAAGGGAAAAATGTCAAGTAATATATAAAGACAGACATATTAGAATTACACAGGCTTCTCCAAAAAGACTTTAAAAGTTAGAAGGACCAGAGCAGATGTGATATCACCTCTAAGAGACCACAGATGCAAGGCTAATCTACTATACTAAGCAAGATAACTCTATCACTATGGATGGAGAAAACAAGTCATGCCATGGCAAAAGAAAGTTTAAACAGTATCTTTCAATAGATAAAACACTACAGAAGATATTAGAAGGAAGTCTCCAATGGAAAGAAGTTAGTTACAGTAACGAACATATAGGTAATAAATAATTTCACACCAATGAAACCAAAATGAGGTAAGAGGACATATGTGCACACACACACACACACACACACACACACACACACACACACACACTATCAAAATAGCAAGATTTAAAAATTACTAGTCATTAATATCTCTCAACATCAGTGAACTCAATTCTCCATTAAAAGATATAGGACAAGAAAATGGATGTGAAAGTTGGATCCATCATTAGTAAAAGGCTAGAAAAAGGTTTTCCAAGCAAAAGAACTCATGAGGCAAGCTTGACTGATACTATAATATATAATTTTAGCAATAGTACCTAATATATTAGTAATAGTATATAATGTTAGTAATATTCTATATACAATGGAATAACATTTTAACAGAAGTTAATAAAACAGATATGGAAGGAAAGTTCATACTCATCAAAAGAAAAATCCACCAAGATGACATTTCAATTCTGAAGACCTATGCCCCAAATAAAAGTGTACTTACATTACCAAAAGGAACATTGTTAAAGCTTAAATCACACATGGACCCACACATGCTAATAGCTGGAGACATCAACAACCCAGTCTCACCAATGGGCAGGTCGTCCAGACAGATTCAAAACATAGAAGTAATGTAATTAATAGACATTTTGAATCAACTGTACCTAAAAGATATTTACAGAACATTTCACTCAAACACAAAAGAATATACCTTCTTTTCAGCACCTCATGGATTCTTCTCCAAAATTGAATAAATAGCCACTGACAAAGCAAGCCTCAACAGATAAATGAAAATTGAAATAACCCCTTGTAGTTTATCATATCACTGGATTAACGCTGGAACAACACAGAAACAATAAAAAGCCTACAAACTCACAGATAACTCTCCACTCAATGATTCCTGCATCAAGGAAGAAATAAAGTAAGAAAATAAAGACTTTCTAGAATTCAATGAAAGTGTAGGTAAACCATACCCAAACACAGCACACAAGGAAACTAGTACTAAAAAGAAAGTTCATAGCACTAAGTGTACCTTCAAAAAAAATTTGAGAGATTATATACTATCAAATTAACAACATACCTGACAGCCTTAGACAGAAAAAAATAAAACACACCTGAGAGGAGTATATGGCAGGAAATAACAGACTAGTAACAAGGAAACCAATGCAAAGAATCAATGGACTTGAGAGTTGGTTCTTTGAGAAACTCAAGAAGATGGACAAAGCCTTAGACAAACTAAGTAAAAGGCAGAGAGACAATATGCAAACTAATAAAATCAGAAATGGAATTGGGAACATAACAGATAAATAGGAAATTCAAAGAATCACTAGGTCTAATTTCAAAAAACTATACTCCAAGGAATTGGAAAATGTAAAGGGAATGAATAATTTCCTTGATAGATATAACTTACCAAAGGTAAATCAAAATGAGGCAAACAATTTTTAAAATCCTATAATCTTAAGAAAATAGAAGCAGTCATTAAAAGTCTCACAACCAAAAAAAAAAAAAAAAAAAAAAAAAAAAAAAAGTCCAGGGCCAGATGATTTTAGTTCAGAATTCTACCAGACTTTCAAAGAATATCTCATATCAATACTCCTCAAATTATTCCACAAAATAAAAACAGATGAAATACTGCCAAATTTATTTTGTGAGGACACAGCCACCTGATTCATAAACCACACAAATTCTCAAGCAAGAAAAAAATTGAGACCCTTATAAACACTGACACAATGATACTCAATAAAATACTCAAAAAACAAATCCAAGAGTACAACAATACAAGGCAATACAAGGCTGCCCACTTTCTCCCTACCTATTCAATACAGTACTTGAAGTCCTAGCCAGAGTAATTTGACAAAAAAAGGAGATCAAGGGTATACAAATTAGAAGGGAAGAAGTCAAAACATCACTATTTGCAGATGATATGATAGTATATATAAGTGGCTCTAAAAATTCCACCAGAGAACTCCTAAACATGACAAACAGCTTCAGTGCATTAGTTGGATATAAAATTAACTCTAACAAATCAGTGGACTTTCTCTACACAAAGGATAAACAAGCTAGGAAAGAAAATAGGGCAACAACACCATTCATAATAGTCACAAATAATATAAAATACCTTGGTGTGACTCTAACTAAGGAAGTGAAAGATCTGTATAATAAGAGCTTCAAGTCTCTGAAGAAAGAAATCCAAGATCTCAGAAGATGTAAAGATCTCTCATGCTCATGGATTGGCAGGATAAATATAGTCAAAACAGCTATCTTGCCAAAAGCAATCTACAGATTCAATGCAATCCCCATCAAAATTCCAACTCAATTCTTCACTGTATTAGAAAGCACAATTTGCAAATTCGTTTGGAATAACAGAAAACCTAGAATAGCAAAAACTATTCTCAACAATAAAAGAACCTCTGATGGAATCACCATGCCTGAGCTCAACCAATACTACAGAGTAATTTTGATTAAAACTGCATGGTAATGGTACAGCAACAGACAGGTAGATAAGTGGAATAGAATAAGACCCAGAAAATGAACCCACACACCTATGGTCACTTGATATTTGACAAAGAAGCTAAAACTATCCAGTGGTAAAAGTACATTTAACAAATGGTGCTGGCTCAACTGGCAGTCATCATGTAGAAGAATGTAAATTTATCCATTCTTATCTCCTTGTACAGAGCTCAAGTCTAGGTGTACCATGGAACTCCACATAAAACCAGAGACACTGAAACTTATAGAGGAGAAAGTGGGGGAGAGCCTCGAAGATATGGGCACAGGGGAAAAAATTCCTGAACAGAACAGCAATGGCTTGTGCTGTAAGATCAAGATCTACAAATAGGACCTCATAAAATTGCAAAGCTTCTGTAAGGCAAAAGACACTGTCAACAAGACAAAAAGGCCACCAACAGATTGGGAAAGGATTTTCACCAGTCCTAAATCTGATAGGGGACTAATATCCAATAAATTTAAAGAACTCAAGAAGCTGGACTCCAGAAAATCAAATAACCCCATTAAAAATGGAGTACAGAGTTAAACAAAGAATTCTCAACTGAGGAATACCAAATGGCTGAGAAGCACCTGAAAAAAGTTCAACATCCTTAATCACCATGGAAATACAAATCAAACCAACCCTGAGATTCCACCTCACACCAGTCATAATGGCTATGATCAAAAATTCAGGTGACAGCAGATGCTGGTGAGGGCATGGAGAAAGAGGAGCTCTCCTCCAATGCTGTTAGGATTGCAAGCTGGTACAATTACTCTGGAAATCAGTCTGGTGGTTCCTCAGAAAATTGCACATAGTACTACTGAAAGATCCAGCAATACCTCTCCTGGGTATGTTCTCCAGGAGATGTTCCAACTTGTATTAAGGACATGTGCTCCACTATATTCATAGCAGCCTTCAAACCCAGATGTCCCTCAACAGAGGAATGGATACAGAAAATGTGGTACACAATGGAGTACTTCTCAGCTATTAAAAACAATGAATTTATGAAATTCTTAGGCAAATGAATGGATCTGGAGTATATCATCCTGAGTGAAGTAACCCATCACCAAAGAACACACATGATATGCACTCACTGATAAATGGATATTTGCCCAGAAACTTTGAATACCCAAGGTACAATTTGCAAAAGAGATGAAACTCAAGAAGAAGGAAGACTAAACTGTGGATACTTTGTGCCTTCTTAGAATGGAGAACAAAATACCAATGGAGGGAGTTACAGAGACAAAGATCTGAGCTGAGACAGAAGAAAGGATCATCCAGAGACTGCCCTCCCCAGGGGATCCATCCCATAAACAATCACCAAACCCAGACACTATTGCATATGCCAGCAAATTTAGCTGATATAGCTATCTCTTTTGAGGCTATGCCAGTGCCTGGCAAACACAGAAGTGAATGCTCACAGACATGTATTGGATTGAACTCAGAGCTCCCAAAGAAGGAGCTAGAGAAAGTACTCAAGGAGCTGAATGTGTCTGCAATCCTATAGGAGGAACAACAATATGAATTAATCAGTATGCCCCAGGGCTTTTGTCTCTATTTGCATATGTAGCAGAGTTTGGCCTAGTTGGCCATCAATGGGAGAAGAGGCCCTTGGTCTTGCAAAGATTATATGCCCTAGTACAGGGGAATGCCAGGGCCAGGAAGCAGGAGTCGGTGGTTTGGCAAGTAGGGTGAAGGTGGAGGGCATAGGGAAAGGGAATTTCCTCATATGGGAAATGAGGAAATGGGATAGCATTTGAAATTTAAATGAAGAAAATATCTAATAAAAATAAATAAATAAAGCATATCTTAGTTCAATTATATATATATACATATATGTATGTAATATGTACATACATGTATATATGTATATATATGAAATTTGTTTCCCTAGAATTACATTTCTCTCTTTGATGTCTACTTATTCTAGTCAAACTTTAAACATTATTCCTACTATAGTGTCTTCTATAATGAAACATATGATGATTTTTTTATCATTAGTTTTTAGTGGTTTGATTATAATATAATATATGTTTGAGGTGTGTGTGTGTGTGCGTGCGTGCGTGTGTGTGTATGTGTGTGTGTGTGTGTGTGTGCGTGTGTGTGTCTATGTTTATTTTGCTTGAGATAAACAATGCTTCTTGGATATCTAAGGTTATAGTTGTCTTGGGCATTTATGCACTAATTATTTCTCCAGATAGTTATTCTGGACTCTGTATCTCCTATCTAATTTACTGTGGAAGATATATATCACATGTTAATTTACATGATATATTTTTAAGTCATTTTGATAAGTTCTTTGTGCTCTCTTCCCCTTTTCCCCTCTTTTCCTTTTTCCTCCCTGTCTCTTTTTTTCCTCTTGCCCCCTCCCGTTACTTTTTTCATGGTCCATTCCTCTCTCATTATCTCAGTCTACAATTTCTTATTATTTGTACTAAATACCATTATCACACTGGTAACATTTTCTTTAATTTTATGCTCATTCTATATAATTTTGGAACATTCAGGATATTTGTGTTTATGTTTACTTTTTTGTTTGTTTGTTTGTTTGTTTTGAGACAGGGTTCTCTGTGTAGCCCTGGCTGTCCTGGAACTCACTTTGGAGACCAGGCTGGCCTTAAATTCAGAAATCTGCCTGCCTCTGTCTCCCAAGTGCTGGGATTAAAGGCATGTGCCACGACTGCCCAGCTTGTGTTTATGTTCAGAAGTTATAATTGCTGACATTTTCTGGTTAAAATATCTCTTCTTGTTATATACTTTGCAATTTTTCATATTTTAAAATATTTCACATACATACAATATAGATATATTTTTAGACCATCTCCAGTTCCATCTTTATAACCGATTTTTCATCTCAGTATGGATTAGTTCACAAATTCTTGGTTCATTTTTGGTTTCCCAGTTGGAAAATGCTAGGCACTATTCTTGTTTATCAGTATTACATTGTTTCAAAAATATGTTAAATATAACTTATAGTTAAAATTACTTGCAAATCAACATACTTTGGGGGAAGTTTTATTATATAATATATTAAAAGATTTTTAGGATAAATTTTTATTTTCTATTTGTTATTGACCTTTAATTAAACAAATGATTACTGTTGTTAAAATAACTTATTTATAAATTAAATTCTTTTTCATTTATTTATTTATTTACTCACTTACTTCCACCATAGGGACTCTTAGCCAGGGTCACCCCCATAGATTCTTGGGATCTTTCCCGGTCCCAAGTCTCTAGATTGTCCCTGAGATTCTCCAATGATGATTTTCCTTCTCTTGCCCAGCCCTCTCCACCTCTTCTTTCCCCAAACATGTGATCCCAACCCTTATCCCTCACCCCACCTGCTCTCCCACCCAGTAACCCTCCTCTATCCACCTCCAATGTATTTCCCCTTCTGAGTGACATTCAAGCACCCCCCTTACTTAGCTTCTTTGTGGTGTGGATTTTAGCATGGTTATATTGTACTTTGTGGCTAATAACAAATTATGAGTGAATATGTGCCATGGATGTCTTTGGATATGGGTTACCTAAGTCAGAATCATCTTTTCTAGCTCCATTCATTTGTCTTCAAATTGCACAATGACTTTTTTTTTAGATATTTTTTTATTTACATTTCAAATGTTATCACATTTCCTCATTTCCCCTTCAAAAACTCCCTCCCCCTATGCCCTCTCTCATTCCCCTGCTCTCCAACCTACCCACTCCTGCTTCCTGACCCTGGTATTCCTCTATACTGGGGCATAAAGCCTTCAGAGGACCAAAGACCTCTCCTCCCATTGATGACCAACTAGGCTTTCCTCTGCTACATATGCAGCTGGAGACATGATTCCCACCATGTGTACTCTTTGGTTGGTGGTTTAGTCCCTGGGAGCTCTGGGGGTGCTGGTTAGTTCATATTGTTGTTCCTCCTATGGGGCGGCAATCCCCTTCAACTCCTTGGGTCCTTTCTCTAGCTCCTTCATTGTGGACCCCATGCTCAGTCCAGTGGATGACTTCTGCACTTTTCAGACACTGGCAGAGCCTCTTAGGAGACAGATATCTCAAGCAAGCACTTGTTGGCATCCACAATAGAGTCTGAGTTTGGTATTGTATATGGGATGGATCCCTAGGTGGGGCAGACTCTGGATGGTCATTCCTACAGTCTCCACTCCACACTTTGTCTCTGTAATTACTACCATGGGTATTTTGATCCCCCTTCTAAAACGGATCAACTTATCTACACTTTGGTCTTCCTTCTTGAGTTTCATGTAGTTTGTGAATTGTATCTTGGGTATTCTGAGCTTTGGGCTAATATCAGTGAGTGTATATCATGTGTGTTCTTTTGTGATTAATAGCTGAGTAGTATTCCAATGTATAAATGTGTCACAATTTCTTTATCAATTCTTGGGTTGAGGGATATCTAGATTGTTTCCAATTTCTGGATATTTCAAATAAAGCTTCTATGAACATAAATGAGCAAATGTCTTGTGGTGTGGTAGAAAATCCTTTGGGTATATGCCCAGGGGTCAAGCTGAGTCTTGAGGTAAAGCTATTACAATTTTCTGAGAAACTGTTAAATTGATTTCCAAAGTGATTTGCATTCCCACAAGCAATGAAGGAGTGTTCCTGGTGCTTCTCATCATTGCCAGGATTGCTGCCATTTGAATTTTTAATCTTAGCTACTCAGACAGGTAAGATGAAGTCTCAGAGTAATTTTCATTTTTTTCTTTTTTTAAATTTTTAGTTCTTATAAAATTGATGTTTGCTCTCTGTTCTTTCTTTCTTTGTTTCCTTCTTTGTTTCTTTCTTTCTTTCATACTTTCTTTTCTTTCTTTCATAATTTCCTTTCTTTCTTTCATAATTTCCTTTCTTTCTTTCTTTCTTTCTTTCTTTCTTTCTTTCTTTCTTTCTTTCTTTCTTTCTTCCTTTCCTTATTTCTCTCTTTCTTTTCCCTTGGATATTTTTGTTATTGACATTTCAAATGTTTTTCCCTTTCCAGGTCTCACCTTTGGAATCACCTTATCCCCTCCCTCATCCCACTGCCTCTATGAGGGTGCTCCCCCACACACCCATTCCCTTCCTCCCATTCTGCCATTCCCTTATACTGGGGCAATGAACCCTCAGACCCAAGGGCCTTTCTTCCCACTGATGTCCAACAAGGCCATTTTATGCCACATATGTGGCCAGCACCATGGGTGGATCCATTTGTATTCTTTGGTTGGTGGTCCAGTTCCCAGGAGCTTCAGAGGGTCTGGCGTGTTGACACTCTTCCTCCCTCCATGGGGCTGCAAACTCTCTCAACTCCTTAAGTATATTCTCTATCTCCTCCATTGGGGACCACCAAGCTCAGTCCAATAATTGGCTGTGAGTTTCCTCCTTTGTATTTGTCAGGCAGTGGCAGAGCCTCTCAGGAGACAGCCATATCAGGCTTCTGTCAGCATGGCACTTCTTGGCATCTGCAATATTGTCTGGGATTGGTGGCTATATATGGGATGGATCTCCAAGTGGGGCAGTCTCTGGATGAGATTTCCTCTACACTTTGTCTCCATATTTCCTCCTGAGAGTACTTTGCCACCCTTCTAAAAGCACTGAAGTGTCCACATTTTGGTCTTCTTTCTTCTTAGGCTTTATATGGTCTGTGAATTGAATCTTGACTATTCCGAACTTTTGGGCTAATATCTGCATATCATTGAGTGCATACCAGGTTTGTTCCTTTGTGACTGAATCACCTCACTCAGGTTCCATCCATTTGCCTGCGAAATTCATGTAGTCATTGTTTTTAAGGGCTGTGTAGTACTCCATTGGGTAAATGTACCACATTTTCTTTTTTTTTCTTTTATTATTATTATTTTCTTTATTTACATTTCAAATGCTATCCCAAAAGTTCCCTATACCCTCCCCCCTGCCCNTGCTCCCCTACCCACCCACTCACACTTCTTGGCCCTGGCCTTCTCCTTTGCTGGGTCACATAAAATTTCACATATGAAATTCTTGGGCAAATGGATGNATCTGGAGGATATCATCCTTAGTGAGGTAACCCAATCACAAAAGAAGTCACTAGATATGCACTCACTGATAA